>NW_027277968.1:0-22156 GCF_030028105.1 Mobula birostris
ATTTTAACTCTCTGCACACAAATCTCTGAGTTTTACTCTGCACTCTGATCTCTGTAATTTTTACTCTCCGCACTGTGATCTCTGTGAGTTTTATTCTCAGCACTCCATTCTCAGTGCTTTTTACTCTACGCACTGTGCCCTCTGAGATTTTTACTCTTTGCACTCTGTTCTCTGTGATTTTTATTCTCCGCACTCTGCACTCTCTGATTTTTAATTTCCTCCCGCTGCTCTCTGTGATTTTTACTCTCTGTGCTGAGCTCTCTGTGATTTTTACTCTCTGCACTCGGCACTCTGTGATTTTTACTCTCTGTACTCTGCTTTCTGTGATTTTTACTCCCCGCACTCTGATCTCTGTGATTTTTACTCTCTGCACTCTTCTCTCTGAGATTTTTACACTCCGCACTCTGCTCTCTGTGATTTTTACTCTCCAATTCAGCTCTCTGTGATTTTTACAGTCTGCACTCTGTTCTCTGTGATTTTTACTCTCTGCACTCTGTTCTCTGCGCTGTTTGCTCTCCGCACTCTGATCTCTGTGAGCTTTACTCTCTGCACTCTGATCTCTGTGATTTTTTCTCTCTGCACTATGATATCTGTAATTTTTACTCTCCGCACACTGAACTCTGTGATTTTTACTCTCTGCACTCTGTTCTCTGTGACTTTAACTCTCTGCACACAAATCTCTGAGTTTTACTCTGCACTCTGATCTCTGTAATTTTTACTCTCCGCACTGTGATCTCTGTGAGTTTTATTCTCAGCACTCCATTCTCAGTGCTTTTTACTCTACGCACTCTGCCCTTTAAGATTTTTACTCTTTGCACTCTGTTCTCTGTGATTTTTATTCTCCGCACTCTGCACTCTCTGATTTTTAATTTCCTCCCGCTGCTCTCTGTGATTTTTACTCTCTGTGCTCAGCTCTCTGTGATTTTTACTCTCTGCACTCGGCACTCTGTGATTTTTACTCTCTGTACTCTGCTTTCTGTGAATTTTACTCCCCGCACTCTGATCTCTGTGATTTTTACTCTCTGCACTCTTCTCTCTGTGATTTTTACACTCCGCACTCTGCTCTCTGTGATTTTTACTCTGCCAATTCAGCTCTCTGTGATTTTTACTCTCTGCACTATGTTCTCTGTGATTTTTACAGTCTGCACTCTGTTCTCTGTGATTTTAACTCTCTGCACTCTGTTCTCTGTGATGTTTGCTCTCCGCACTCTGATCTCTGTGAGCTTTACTCTCTGCCCTCTGCTCTCTCTGATGTTTACACTCTGCCCTCAACTCTGTGTGATTTTTACTCTCTGCAGTCTGATCTCTGTGATTTTTACTCTCTGCACTCTTGTCTCTGTGATTTTTACACTCCGCACTCTGCTCTCTGTGATTTTTACTCTGCCAATTCAGCTCTCTGTGATTTTTACTCTCTGCACTCTGCTCTCTGTGATTTTTAATGTCTGCACTACGCTGTCTGTTACTTTTACTCTCTGCACTCTGTTCTCTGTGATGTTTGCTCTCCGAACTCTGATCTCTGTGAGCTTTACTCTCTGCGCTCAGCTCCCTGTGATTTTTACTCTCTGCACTCGGCACTCTGTGATTTTTACTCTCTGTACTCTGCTTTCTGTGATTTTTACTCTGCCAATTCTGCTCTCTGTGATTTTTACTCTCTGCACTCAGCTCTCTGTGATTTTTACACTCCGGACTCAGCTCTCTGTGATTTTTACTCTCTGCACTCTGCACTCTCTGATTTTTAACGTCTGCACTACGCTCTCTGTTACTTTTACTCTCTGCACTCTGATCTCTGTGATTTTTACTCTCTGCACTCAGCTCTCTGTGATTTTTACTCTCCGTACTCTGATCTCTGTGACATTTACTCTCTGCACTCGGCACTCTGTGATTTTTACTCTCTGCACTCTGCTCTCTGTGATTTTTAACGTCTGCACTACGCTCTCTGTGATTTTTACTCTCTGCACTCAGCTCTCTATGATTTTTACACTCCGCACTCAGCTCTCTGTGATTTTTACTCTCTGCACTCTGATCTCTGTGAGTTTTACTGTCTGCACTACGCTCTCTGTTACTTTTACTCTCTGCACTCTGATCTCTGTGATTTTTACTCTCTGCACTCAGCTCTCTGTGATTTTTACTCTCCGTACTCTGATCTCTGTGACATTTACTCTCTGCACTCGGCACTCTGTGATTTTTACTCTCTGCACTCTGCTCTCTGTGATTTTTAACGTCTGCACTACGCTCTCTGTGATTTTTACTCTCTGCACTCAGCTCTCTATGATTTTTACACTCCGCACTCAGCTCTCTGTGATTTTTACTCTCTGCACTCTGATCTCTGTGAGTTTTACTGTCTGCACTACGCTCTCTGTTACTTTTACTCTCTGCACTCTGATCTCTGTGATTTTTACTCTCTGCACTCAGCTCTCTGTGATTTTTACTCTCTGAACTTTGTTCTCTGTGATTTTTAATCTCTGCACTCAGTTCTCTGTGATTCTTACTCTCTGCACTCTGATCTCTGTGATTATTATTCTCTGCAATCCGCTCTCTGTGATTTTGACTCTCCGCACTCTGATCTCTGTGATGTTTACACTCTGCACTCTGCTCTCTGTGATTTTTACTCTCTGCACACTTCCCTCTGTGATTTTTACATTCCGCACACTGCTTTCTGTGATATTTACTCTGCCAATTCTGCTCTCTGTGACTTTTACTCTCCGCACTCTGTTCTCTGTGATTCTTACTCTCCGCACCCAGTTCTCTGTGATTTTTACTCTCTGTACTCTGTTCTCTGTGATTTTTACTCTCTGCACTCTGATCTCTGTGATTTTTACTCTCTGCATTCTGATCTCTGTGATTTTTACTCTCTGCACTCTGCACTCTCTGATATTTACTCACTGCGCTCTGTTCTCTGTGATGATTACTCTCCGCAGTCTTCTCTCTGTGATTTTTACTCTCTGCACTCTGATTTCTGTGACTTTCATTCTGCATTCTGTCTCTGTGATTTTTACTCTTCGCACTCTATTCTCTGTGACTTTTACTCTCTGCACTCAGCTCTCTGTGATTTTCATTCTGCATTCTGTCTCTGTGATTTTTACTCTCCGCACTCTGTTCTCTGTGACTTTTACTCTCTGCACTCAGCTCTCTGTGATTTTTACTCTCCGCACTCTGCTCTCTGTGATTTTAAATGTCTGCACTATGCTCTGTGTTACTTTTACTGTCTGCAATCTGTTCTCTGTGATGTTTGCTCTCCGCACTCTGATCTCTGTGAGCTTTACTCTCTGCCCTCTGCTCTCTCTGATCTTTACACTCTGCCCTCAACTCTGTGTGATTTTTACTCTCTGCAGTCTGATCTCTGTGATTTTTGCTCTCCGTACTCTGCACTTGTGATTTTTACTCTCTTCACTCTGCCCTCTGTGATTATTACTCTCTGCACTCCGTTCTCTGCGATTTTTGCTCTCTGCACTCAGATCTCTGTGATTTTTATTATCTGCAATCAGTTATCTGTGATTTTTACTCCCCGCACTCTGATCTCTGTGATTTTTACTCTCTGCACTCTGATCTCTGTGATTTTTACTCCGTGCACTCTGCACTCTCTGATTTTTACTCACTGCACTCTGTTCTCTGTGATGATTACTCTCCGCAGTCTGCTCTCTGTGATTTTTACTCTCTGCAATCCGCTCTCTGTGATTTTTACTCTCTGCACTCTGTTTTCTGTGATTTTCATTCTGCATTCTGTCTCTGTGATTTTTACTCTCCGCACGCTGTTCTCTGTGACTTTTTATCTCTGCACTCGGCACTCTGTGATTTTTACTCTCGGTACTCTGCTTTCTGTGATTTTTACTCTGCCAATTCTGCTCTCTGTGATTTTTACTCTCTGCACTCAGCTCTCTGTGATTTTTACACTCCGCACTCAGCTCTCTGTGATTTTTAATGTCTGTACTACGCTCTCTGTTACTTTTACTCTCTGCACTCTGTTCTCTGTGCTGTTTGCTCTCCGCACTCTGATCTCTGTGAGCTTTACTCTCTGCACTCTGATCTCTGTGATTTTTACGCTCTGCAGTCTGTTCTGTGTGATTTTTACTCTCTGCACTCTGATCTCTGTGATGTTTACGCTCTGCACTCTGTTCTCTGTGATTTTTACTCCGCACACAGATCTCTATGGTTTTTACACTCTGCACTCTGATCTCTGTGATATTTTCTCTCTGCACTATGATATCTGTAATTTTTACTCTCCGCACTCTGAACTCTGTGATTTTTACTCTCTGCACTCTGTTCTCTGTGATTTTAACTCTCTGCACACAAATCTCTGAGTTTTACTCTGCACTCTGATCTCTGTAATTTTTACTCTCCGCACTGTGATCTCTGTGAGTTTTATTCTCAGCACTCCATTCTCAGTGCTTTTTACTCTACGCACTGTGCCCTCTGAGATTTTTACTCTTTGCACTCTGTTCTCTGTGATTTTTATTCTCCGCACTCTGCACTCTCTGATTTTTAATTTCCTCCCGCTGCTCTCTGTGATTTTTACTCTCTGTGCTGAGCTCTCTGTGATTTTTACTCTCTGCACTCGGCACTCTGTGATTTTTACTCTCTGTACTCTGCTTTCTGTGATTTTTACTCCCCGCACTCTGATCTCTGTGATTTTTACTCTCTGCACTCTTCTCTCTGAGATTTTTACACTCCGCACTCTGCTCTCTGTGATTTTTACTCTCCAATTCAGCTCTCTGTGATTTTTTACTCTCTGCACTCTGTTCTCTGTGATTTTTACAGTCTGCACTCTGTTCTCTGTGATTTTTACTCTCTGCACTCTGTTCTCTGCGCTGTTTGCTCTCCGCACTCTGATCTCTGTGAGCTTTACTCTCTGCACTCTGATCTCTGTGATTTTTTCTCTCTGCACTATGATATCTGTAATTTTTACTCTCCGCACACTGAACTCTGTGATTTTTACTCTCTGCACTCTGTTCTCTGTGACTTTAACTCTCTGCACACAAATCTCTGAGTTTTACTCTGCACTCTGATCTCTGTAATTTTTACTCTCCGCACTGTGATCTCTGTGAGTTTTATTCTCAGCACTCCATTCTCAGTGCTTTTTACTCTACGCACTCTGCCCTTTGAGATTTTTACTCTTTGCACTCTGTTCTCTGTGATTTTTATTCTCCGCACTCTGCACTCTCTGATTTTTAATTTCCTCCCGCTGCTCTCTGTGATTTTTACTCTCTGTGCTCAGCTCTCTGTGATTTTTACTCTCTGCACTCGGCACTCTGTGATTTTTACTCTCTGTACTCTGCTTTCTGTGAATTTTACTCCCCGCACTCTGATCTCCGTGATTTTTACTCTCTGCACTCTTCTCTCTGTGATTTTTACACTCCGCACTCTGCTCTCTGTGATTTTTACTCTGCCAATTCAGCTCTCTGTGATTTTTACTCTCTGCACTATGTTCTCTGTGATTTTTACAGTCTGCACTCTGTTCTCTGTGATTTTAACTCTCTGCACTCTGTTCTCTGTGATGTTTGCTCTCCGCACTCTGATCTCTGTGAGCTTTACTCTCTGCCCTCTGCTCTCTCTGATGTTTACACTCTGCCCTCAACTCTGTGTGATTTTTACTCTCTGCAGTCTGATCTCTGTGATTTTTACTCTCTGCACTCTTGTCTCTGTGATTTTTACACTCCGCACTCTGCTCTCTGTGATTTTTACTCTGCCAATTCAGCTCTCTGTGATTTTTACTCTCTGCACTCTGCTCTCTGTGATTTTTAATGTCTGCACTACGCTGTCTGTTACTTTTACTCTCTGCACTCTGTTCTCTGTGATGTTTGCTCTCCGAACTCTGATCTCTGTGAGCTTTACTCTCTGCGCTCAGCTCCCTGTGATTTTTACTCTCTGCACTCGGCACTCTGTGATTTTTACTCTCTGTACTCTGCTTTCTGTGATTTTTACTCTGCCAATTCTGCTCTCTGTGATTTTTACTCTCTGCACTCAGCTCTCTGTGATTTTTACACTCCGGACTCAGCTCTCTGTGATTTTTACTCTCTGCACTCTGCACTCTCTGATTTTTAACGTCTGCACTACGCTCTCTGTTACTTTTACTCTCTGCACTCTGATCTCTGTGATTTTTACTCTCTGCACTCAGCTCTCTGTGATTTTTACTCTCCGTACTCTGATCTCTGTGACATTTACTCTCTGCACTCGGCACTCTGTGATTTTTACTCTCTGCACTCTGCTCTCTGTGATTTTTACACTCCGCACTCAGCTCTCTGTGATTTTTACTCTCTGCACTCTGCTCTCTGTGATTTTTAACGTCTGCACTACGCTCTCTGTTACTTTTACTCTCTACACTCTGATCTCTGTGATTTTTACTCTCTGCACTCAGCTCTCTGTGATGTTTGCTCTCCGTACTCTGATCTCTGTGACATTTACTCTCTGCACTCGGCACTCTGTGATTTTTACTCTCTGCACTCTGCTCTCTGTGATTTTTAACGTCTGCAGTACGCTCTCTGTGATTTTTACTCTCTGCACTCAGCTCTCTATGATTTTTACACTCCGAACTCAGCTCTCTGTGATTTTTACTCTCTGCACTCTGATCTCTGTGAGTTTTACTGTCTGCACTACGCTCTCTGTTACTTTTACTCTCTGCACTCTGATCTCTGTGATTTTTACTCTCTGCACTCAGCTCTCTGTGATTTTTACTCTCTGAACTTTGTTCTCTGTGATTTTTAATCTCTGCACTCAGCTCTCTGTGATTCTTACTCTCTGCACTCTGATCTCTGTGATTATTATTCTCTGCAATCCGCTCTCTGTGATTTTGACTCTCCGCACTCTGATCTCTGTGATGTTTACACTCTGCACTCTGCTCTCTGTGATTTTTACTCTCTGCACACTTCTCTCTGTGATTTTTACATTCCGCGCACTGCTTTCTGTGATTTTTACTCTGCCAATTCTGCTCTCTGTGACTTTTACTCTCCGCACTCTGTTCTCTGTGATTCTTACTCTCCGCACCCAGTTCTCTGTGATTTTTACTCTCTGTACTCTGTTCTCTGTGATTTTTACTCTCTGCACTCTGATCTCTGTGATTTTTACTCTCTGCATTCTGATCTCTGTGATTTTTACTCTCTGCACTCTGCACTCTCTGATATTTACTCACTGCGCTCTGTTCTCTGTGATGATTACTCTCCGCAGTCTTCTCTCTGTGATTTTTACTCTCTGCACTCTGATTTCTGTGATTTTCATTCTGCATTCTGTCTCTGTGATTTTTACTCTCCGCACTCTATTCTCTGTGACTTTTACTCTCTGCACTCAGCTCTCTGTGATTTTCATTCTGCATTCTGTCTCTGTGATTTTTACTCTCCGCACTCTGTTCTCTGTGACTTTTACTCTCTGCACACAGCTCTCTGTGATTTTTACTCTCCGCACTCTGCTCTCTGTGATTTTAAATGTCTGCACTATGCTCTCTGTTACTTTTACTGTCTGCAATCTGTTCTCTGTGATGTTTGCTCTCCGCACTCTGATCTCTGTGAGCTTTACTCTCTGCCCTCTGCTCTCTCTGATCTTTACACTCTGCCCTCAACTCTGTGTGATTTTTACTCTCTGCAGTCTGATCTCTGTGATTTTTGCTCTCCGTACTCTGCACTTGTGATTTTTACTCTCTTCACTCTGCCCTCTGTGATTATTACTCTCTGCACTCCGTTCTCTGCGATTTTTGCTCTCTGCACTCAGATCTCTGTGATTTTTATTATCTGCAATCAGTTATCTGTGATTTTTACTCCCCGCACTCTGATCTCTGTGATTTTTACTCTCTGCACTCTGATCTCTGTGATTTTTACTCCGTGCACTCTGCACTCTCTGATTTTTACTCACTGCACTCTGTTCTCTGTGATGATTACTCTCCGCAGTCTGCTCTCTGTGATTTTTACTCTCTGCAATCCGCTCTCTGTGATTTTTACTCTCTGCACTCTGTTTTCTGTGATTTTCATTCTGCATTCTGTCTCTGTGATTTTTACTCTCCGCACGCTGTTCTCTGTGACTTTTTATCTCTGCACTCGGCACTCTGTGATTTTTACTCTCGGTACTCTGCTTTCTGTGATTTTTACTCTGCCAATTCTGCTCTCTGTGATTTTTACTCTCTGCACTCAGCTCTCTGTGATTTTTACACTCCGCACTCAGCTCTCTGTGATTTTTAATGTCTGCACTACGCTCTCTGTTACTTTTACTCTCTGCACTCTGTTCTCTGTGCTGTTTCCTCTCCGCACTCAGATCTCTGTGATTTTTATTATCTGCAATCAGTTATCTGTGATTTTTACTCTCTGCACTATGATATCTGTAATTTTTACTCTCCGCACTCTGAACTCTGTGATTTTTACTCTCTGCACTCTGTTCTCTGTGATTTTAACTCTCTGCACACAAATCTCTGAGTTTTACTCTGCACTCTGATCTCTGTAATTTTTACTCTCCGCACTGTGATCTCTGTGAGTTTTATTCTCAGCACTCCATTCTCAGTGCTTTTTACTCTACGCACTGTGCCCTCTGAGATTTTTACTCTTTGCACTCTGTTCTCTGTGATTTTTATTCTCCGCACTCTGCACTCTCTGATATTTAATTTCCTCCCGCTGCTCTCTGTGATTTTTACTCTCTGTGCTCAGCTCTCTGTGATTTTTACTCTCTGCACTCGGCACTCTGTGATTTTTACTCTCTGTACTCTGCTTTCTGTGATTTTTACTCCCCGCACTCTGATCTCTGTGATTTTTACTCTCTTCACTCTGCCCTCTGTGATTATTACTCTCTGCACTCCGTTCTCTGCGATTTTTGCTCTCTGCACTCAGGTATCTGTGATTTTTATTATCTGCAATCAGTTATCTGTGATTTTTACTCCCCGCACTCTGATCTCTGTGATTTTTACTCTCTGCACTCTTCTCTCTGTGATTTTTACACTCCGCACTCTGCTCTCTGTGATTTTTACTCTGCCAATTCAGCTCTCTGTGATTTTTACTCTCTGCACTCAGATCTCTGTGATTTTTACTCTCTGCACTCTGTTATCTGTGATTTTTACTCACTGCACACAGATCTCTATGATTTTTACGCTCTGCACTCTGATCTCTGTGATTTTTTCTCTCTGCACTATGATCTCTGTAATTTTTACTCTCCGCACTCTGAACTCTGTGAGTTTTATTCTCAGCACTCTGCTCTCTGTGATTTTTACTCTCTGCACAATGTTCTCTGTGATGTTTGCTTTCCGCACTCTCATCTCTGTGAGTTTTATTCTCAGCACTCTGCTCTCTGTGATTTTTACTCTCTGCACTCTGTTCTCTGTGATGTTGGCTTTCCGCACTCTCATCTCTGTGAGTTTTATTCTCAGCACTCTGCTCTCTGTTATTTTTACTCTCTGCGCTCGGCATTCTGTGATTATTACACTCTGCACTCCGTTCTCTGCGATTTTTGCTTTCTGCACTCAGCTCTCTGTGACTTTTACTCTCTACAGACGGCACTCTGTGATTTTTACTCTCTGTACTCTGCTTTCTGAGATTTTTACTCTGCCAATTCTGCTCTCTGTGATTTTTACTCTCTGCACTCAGCTCTCTGTGATTTTTTCACTACGCACTCAGCTCTCTGTGATTTTTACTCTCTGCACGCTGCTCTCTGTGATTTTTAATGTCTGCACTACGCTCTCTGTTACTTTTACTCTCTGCACTCTGATCTCTGTGATTTTTACTCTCTGCTCTCAGCTGTCTGTGATTTTTACTCTCTGAACTTTGTTCTCTGTGATTTTTAATCTCTGCACTCAGCTCTCTGTGATTCTTACTCTCTGCACTCTGATCTCTGTGATTATTATTCTCTGCAATCCGCTCTCTGTGATTTTGACTCTCCGCACTCTTCTCTCTGTGATTTTTACATTCCGCACAATGCTTTCTGTGATTTATACTCTCTGCACTCTGATTTCTGTGATTTTTATTCTGCATTCTGTCTCTGTGATTTTTACTCTCCGCACTCTGTTCTCTGTGACTTTAACTCTCTGCACTCAGCTCTCTGTGATTTTGACTCTCCGCACTCTTCTCTCTGTGATTTTTACATTCCGCACAATGCTTTCTGTGATTTATACTCTCTGCACTCTGATTTCTGTGATTTTTATTCTGCATTCTGTCTCTGTGATTTTTACTCTCCGCACTCTGTTCTCTGTGATTTTTACTCTCCAATTCAGCTCTCTGTGATTTTTTACTCTCTGCACTCTGTTCTCTGTGATTTTTACAGTCTGCACTCTGTTCTCTGTGATTTTTACTCTCTGCACTCTGTTCTCTGCGCTGTTTGCTCTCCGCACTCTGATCTCTGTGAGCTTTACTCTCTGCACTCTGATCTCTGTGATTTTTTCTCTCTGCACTATGATATCTGTAATTTTTACTCTCCGCACACTGAACTCTGTGATTTTTACTCTCTGCACTCTGTTCTCTGTGACTTTAACTCTCTGCACACAAATCTCTGAGTTTTACTCTGCACTCTGATCTCTGTAATTTTTACTCTCCGCACTGTGATCTCTGTGAGTTTTATTCTCAGCACTCCATTCTCAGTGCTTTTTACTCTACGCACTCTGCCCTTTGAGATTTTTACTCTTTGCACTCTGTTCTCTGTGATTTTTATTCTCCGCACTCTGCACTCTCTGATTTTTAATTTCCTCCCGCTGCTCTCTGTGATTTTTACTCTCTGTGCTCAGCTCTCTGTGATTTTTACTCTCTGCACTCGGCACTCTGTGATTTTTACTCTCTGTACTCTGCTTTCTGTGAATTTTACTCCCCGCACTCTGATCTCTGTGATTTTTACTCTCTGCACTCTTCTCTCTGTGATTTTTACACTCCGCACTCTGCTCTCTGTGATTTTTACTCTGCCAATTCAGCTCTCTGTGATTTTTACTCTCTGCACTATGTTCTCTGTGATTTTTACAGTCTGCACTCTGTTCTCTGTGATTTTAACTCTCTGCACTCTGTTCTCTGTGATGTTTGCTCTCCGCACTCTGATCTCTGTGAGCTTTACTCTCTGCCCTCTGCTCTCTCTGATGTTTACACTCTGCCCTCAACTCTGTGTGATTTTTACTCTCTGCAGTCTGATCTCTGTGATTTTTACTCTCTGCACTCTTGTCTCTGTGATTTTTACACTCCGCACTCTGCTCTCTGTGATTTTTACTCTGCCAATTCAGCTCTCTGTGATTTTTACTCTCTGCACTCTGCTCTCTGTGATTTTTAATGTCTGCACTACGCTGTCTGTTACTTTTACTCTCTGCACTCTGTTCTCTGTGATGTTTGCTCTCCGAACTCTGATCTCTGTGAGCTTTACTCTCTGCGCTCAGCTCCCTGTGATTTTTACTCTCTGCACTCGGCACTCTGTGATTTTTACTCTCTGTACTCTGCTTTCTGTGATTTTTACTCTGCCAATTCTGCTCTCTGTGATTTTTACTCTCTGCACTCAGCTCTCTGTGATTTTTACACTCCGCACTCAGCTCTCTGTGATTTTTACTCTCTGCACTCTGCTCTCTGTGATTTTTAACGTCTGCACTACGCTCTCTGTTACTTTTACTCTCTGCACTCTGATCTCTGTGATTTTTACTCTCTGCACTCAGCTCTCTGTGATGTTTGCTCTCCGTACTCTGATCTCTGTGACATTTACTCTCTGCACTCGGCACTCTGTGATTTTTACTCTCTGCACTCTGCTCTCTGTGATTTTTAACGTCTGCAGTACGCTCTCTGTGATTTTTACTCTCTGCACTCAGCTCTCTATGATTTTTACACTCCGAACTCAGCTCTCTGTGATTTTTACTCTCTGCACTCTGATCTCTGTGAGTTTTACTGTCTGCACTACGCTCTCTGTTACTTTTACTCTCTGCACTCTGATCTCTGTGATTTTTACTCTCTGCACTCAGCTCTCTGTGATTTTTACTCTCTGAACTTTGTTCTCTGTGATTTTTAATCTCTGCACTCAGCTCTCTGTGATTCTTACTCTCTGCACTCTGATCTCTGTGATTATTATTCTCTGCAATCCGCTCTCTGTGATTTTGACTCTCCGCACTCTGATCTCTGTGATGTTTACACTCTGCACTCTGCTCTCTGTGATTTTTACTCTCTGCACACTTCTCTCTGTGATTTTTACATTCCGCGCACTGCTTTCTGTGATTTTTACTCTGCCAATTCTGCTCTCTGTGACTTTTACTCTCCGCACTCTGTTCTCTGTGATTCTTACTCTCCGCACCCAGTTCTCTGTGATTTTTACTCTCTGTACTCTGTTCTCTGTGATTTTTACTCTCTGCACTCTGATCTCTGTGATTTTTACTCTCTGCATTCTGATCTCTGTGATTTTTACTCTCTGCACTCTGCACTCTCTGATATTTACTCACTGCGCTCTGTTCTCTGTGATGATTACTCTCCGCAGTCTTCTCTCTGTGATTTTTACTCTCTGCACTCTGATTTCTGTGATTTTCATTCTGCATTCTGTCTCTGTGATTTTTACTCTCCGCACTCTATTCTCTGTGACTTTTACTCTCTGCACTCAGCTCTCTGTGATTTTCATTCTGCATTCTGTCTCTGTGATTTTTACTCTCCGCACTCTGTTCTCTGTGATTTTTACTCTCCGCACTCTGCTGTCTGTGATTTTAAATGTCTGCACTATGCTCTCTGTTACTTTTACTGTCTGCAATCTGTTCTCTGTGATGTTTGCTCTCCGCACTCTGATCTCTGTGAGCTTTACTCTCTGCCCTCTGCTCTCTCTGATCTTTACACTCTGCCCTCAACTCTGTGTGATTTTTACTCTCTGCAGTCTGATCTCTGTGATTTTTGCTCTCCGTACTCTGCACTTGTGATTTTTACTCTCTTCACTCTGCCCTCTGTGATTATTACTCTCTGCACTCCGTTCTCTGCGATTTTTGCTCTCTGCACTCAGATCTCTGTGATTTTTATTATCTGCAATCAGTTATCTGTGATTTTTACTCCCCGCACTCTGATCTCTGTGATTTTTACTCTCTGCACTCTGATCTCTGTGATTTTTACTCCGTGCACTCTGCACTCTCTGATTTTTACTCACTGCACTCTGTTCTCTGTGATGATTACTCTCCGCAGTCTGCTCTCTGTGATTTTTACTCTCTGCAATCCGCTCTCTGTGATTTTTACTCTCTGCACTCTGTTTTCTGTGATTTTCATTCTGCATTCTGTCTCTGTGATTTTTACTCTCCGCACGCTGTTCTCTGTGACTTTTTATCTCTGCACTCGGCACTCTGTGATTTTTACTCTCGGTACTCTGCTTTCTGTGATTTTTACTCTGCCAATTCTGCTCTCTGTGATTTTTACTCTCTGCACTCAGCTCTCTGTGATTTTTACACTCCGCACTCAGCTCTCTGTGATTTTTAATGTCTGCACTACGCTCTCTGTTACTTTTACTCTCTGCACTCTGTTCTCTGTGCTGTTTGCTCTCCGCACTCAGATCTCTGTGATTTTTATTATCTGCAATCAGTTATCTGTGATTTTTACTCCCCGCACTCTGATCTCTGTGATGTTTACGCTCTGCACTCTGTTCTCTGTGATTTTTACTCCGCACACAGATCTCTATGGTTTTTACACTCTGCACTCTGATCTCTGTGATTTTTTCTCTCTGCACTATGATATCTGTAATTTTTACTCTCCGCACTCTGAACTCTGTGATTTTTACTCTCTGCACTCTGTTCTCTGTGATTTTAACTCTCTGCACACAAATCTCTGAGTTTTACTCTGCACTCTGATCTCTGTAATTTTTACTCTCCGCACTGTGATCTCTGTGAGTTTTATTCTCAGCACTCCATTCTCAGTGCTTTTTACTCTACGCACTGTGCCCTCTGAGATTTTTACTCTTTGCACTCTGTTCTCTGTGATTTTTATTCTCCGCACTCTGCACTCTCTGATTTTTAATTTCCTCCCGCTGCTCTCTGTGATTTTTACTCTCTGTGCTCAGCTCTCTGTGATTTTTACTCTCTGCACTCGGCACTCTGTGATTTTTACTCTCTGTACTCTGCTTTCTGTGATTTTTACTCCCCGCACTCTGATCTCTGTGATTTTTACTCTCTTCACTCTGCCCTCTGTGATTATTACTCTCTGCACTCCGTTCTCTGCGATTTTTGCTCTCTGCACTCAGGTATCTGTGATTTTTATTATCTGCAATCAGTTATCTGTGATTTTTACTCCCCGCACTCTGATCTCTGTGATTTTTACTCTCTGCACTCTTCTCTCTGTGATTTTTACACTCCGCACTCTGCTCTCTGTGATTTTTACTCTGCCAATTCAGCTCTCTGTGATTTTTACTCTCTGCACTCAGATCTCTGTGATTTTTACTCTCTGCACTCTGTTATCTGTGATTTTTACTCACTGCACACAGATCTCTATGATTTTTACGCTCTGCACTCTGATCTCTGTGATTTTTTCTCTCTGCACTATGATCTCTGTAATTTTTACTCTCCGCACTCTGAACTCTGTGAGTTTTATTCTCAGCACTCTGCTCTCTGTGATTTTTACTCTCTGCACAATGTTCTCTGTGATGTTTGCTTTCCGCACTCTCATCTCTGTGAGTTTTATTCTCAGCACTCTGCTCTCTGTGATTTTTACTCTCTGCACTCTGTTCTCTGTGATGTTGGCTTTCCGCACTCTCATCTCTGTGAGTTTTATTCTCAGCACTCTGCTCTCTGTTATTTTTACTCTCTGCGCTCGGCATTCTGTGATTATTACACTCTGCACTCCGTTCTCTGCGATTTTTGCTTTCTGCACTCAGCTCTCTGTGACTTTTACTCTCTACAGACGGCACTCTGTGATTTTTACTCTCTGTACTCTGCTTTCTGAGATTTTTACTCTGCCAATTCTGCTCTCTGTGATTTTTACTCTCTGCACTCAGCTCTCTGTGATTTTTTCACTACGCACTCAGCTCTCTGTGATTTTTACTCTCTGCACGCTGCTCTCTGTGATTTTTAATGTCTGCACTACGCTCTCTGTTACTTTTACTCTCTGCACTCTGATCTCTGTGATTTTTACTCTCTGCTCTCAGCTGTCTGTGATTTTTACTCTCTGAACTTTGTTCTCTGTGATTTTTAATCTCTGCACTCAGCTCTCTGTGATTCTTACTCTCTGCACTCTGATCTCTGTGATTATTATTCTCTGCAATCCGCTCTCTGTGATTTTGACTCTCCGCACTCTTCTCTCTGTGATTTTTACATTCCGCACAATGCTTTCTGTGATTTATACTCTCTGCACTCTGATTTCTGTGATTTTTATTCTGCATTCTGTCTCTGTGATTTTTACTCTCCGCACTCTGTTCTCTGTGACTTTAACTCTCTGCACTCAGCTCTCTGTGATTTTTACTCTCCGCACTCTGCTGTCTGTGATTTTTAATCTCTGCACTCTGTTGTCTGTGATTTTGACTCGCTGCACTCAGATCTCTGTGACTTTCACTCTCTGCACTCTGTTTTCTGTGATTTTCATTCTGTATTCTGTCTCTGTGATTTTTACTCTCCGCACTCTGTTCTCTGTGAATTTTACTCTCTGCACTCTGCACTCTTGTCTCTGTGATTTTTACACTCCGCACTCTACTCTCTGTGATTTTTACTCTGCCAATTCAGCTCTCTGTGGTTTTTACTCTCTGCACTCTGTTCTCTGTGATTTTTACAGTCTGCACTCTGTTCTCTGTGATTTTTACTCTCTGCACTCTGATCTCTGTGATTTTTACTCTCTGCACTCTGTTCTCTGTGATTTTTACTCACTGCACACAGATCTCTATGATTTTTACGCTCTGCACTCTGATCTCTGTGATTTTTTCTCTCTGCACTATGATCTCTGTAATTTTTACTCTCCGCACTCTGAACTCTGTGATTTTTACTCTCTGCACTCTGTTCTCTGTAATTTTTACTCTCCGCACTGTGATCTCTGTGAGTTTTATTCTCAGCACTCCATTCTCAGTGATTTTTACTCTCCGCACTCTGCCCTCTGAGATTTTTACTCTTTGCACTCTGTTCTCTGTGATTTTTATTCTCCGCACTCTGCACTCTCTGATTTTTAATTTCCGCACGCTGCTCTCTGTGATTTTTACGCTCTGTACTCTGCTTTCTGTGATTTTTACTCTCTGCACTCTGCTCTGGGTGATTTTTAATGTCTGCACTACGCTCTCTGTTACTTTTACTCTCTGCAATCTGTTCTCTGTGATGTTTGCTCTCCGCACTCTGATTTCTGTTAGCTTTACTCTCTGCCCTCTGCTCTCTCTGATGTTTACACACTGCCCTCAACTCTGTGTGATTTTTACTCTCTGCAGTCTGATCTCTGTGATTTTTACTCTCTGCACTCTTCTCTCTGTGATTTTTACACTCCGCACTCTACTCTCTGTGATTTTTACTCTGCCAATTCAGCTCTCTGTGATTTTTACTCTCTGCACTCTGTTCTCTGTGATTTTTACAGTCTGCACTCTGTTCTCTGTGATTTTTACTCTCTCCACTCTGATCTCTGTGATTTTTACGCTCTGCACTCTGTTCTCTGCGATTTTTACTCACTGTACACAGATCTCTATGATTTTTACACTCTGCACTCTAATCTCTGTGATTTTTTCTCTCTGCACTATGATCTCTGTAATTTTTACTCTCCGCACTCTGAACTCTGTGATTTTTACTCTCTGCACTCTGTTCTCTGTGATTTTAACTCTCTGCACACAAATCTCTGTGAGTTTTACTCTCTGCACTCTGATCTCTGTAATTTTTACTCTCCGCACTGTGATCTCTGTGAGTTTTATTCTCAGCACTCCATTCTCAGTGATTTTTACTCTCCGCACTCTGCCCTCTGAGATTTTTACTCTTTGCACTCTGTTCTCTGTGATTTTTATTCTCCGCACTCTGCACTCTCTAATTTTTAATTTTCGCCCGCTGCTCTCTGTGATTTTTACTCTCTGTGCTCAGCTCTCTGTGATTTTTACTCTCTGCACTCTGTTCTCTGTGACTTTTACTCTCTGCACTCAGCTCTCTGTGATTTTTACTCTCCGCACTCTGCTCTCTGTGATTTTTAATGTCTGCACTATGCTCTCTGTTACTTTTACTCTCTGCAATCTGTTCTCTGTGATGTTTGCTCTCCGCACTCTGATCTCTGTGAGCTTTACACTCTGCCCTCTGCTCTCTCTAATCTTTACACACTGCCCTCAACTCTGTGTGATTTTTACTCTCTGCAGTCTGATCTCTGTGATTTTTGCTCTCCGTACTCTGCACTTGTGATTTTTACTCTCTTCACTCTGCCCTCTGTGATTATTACTCTCTGCACTCCGTTCTCTGCGATTTTTGCTCTCTGCACTCAGATCTCTGTGATTTTTATTCTCTGCAATCAGTTATCTGTGATTTTACTCTCCGTACTCTGATGTCTGCGATTTTTATCTCTGCACTCGGCACTCTGTGATTTTTACTCTCTGTACTCTGCTTTCTGTGATTTTTACTCTGCCAATTCTGCTGTCTGTGATTTTTACTCTCTGCACTCTGCTCTCTGTGATTTTTAATGTCTGCACTACGCTCTCTGTTACTTTTACTCTCTGCACTCTGTTCTCTGTGATGTTTGCTCTCCGCACTCTGATCTCTGTGAGCTTTACTCTCTGCGCTCAGCTCCCTGTGATTTTTACTCTCTGCACTCAGATCTCTGTGATTTTTACTCTCTGCACGCGGCACTCTGTGATTTTTACTCTCGGTACTCTGCTTTCTGTGATTTTTACTCTGCCAATTCTGCTCTCTGTGATTTTTACTCCCTGCACTCAGCTCTCTGTGATTTTTATTCTGCATTCTGTCTCTGTGATTTTTACTCTCCGAACTCTGCACTCTCTGATTTTTAATTTCCGCACGCTGCTCTCTGTTATTTTTACTCTCTGCGCTCAGCTCTCTGTGATTTTTACTCTCTGCACGCGGCACTCTGTGATTTTTACTCTCGGTACTCTGCTTTCTGTGATTTTTACTCTGCCAATTCTGCTCTCTGTGATTTTTACTCTCTGCACTCAGCTCTCTGTGATTTTTACACTCCGCACTCAGCTCTCTGTGATTTTTACTCTCTGCACTCTGTTTTCTGTGATTTTCATTCTGCATTCTGTCTGTGTGATTTTTACTCTCCGCACTCTGTTCTTTGTGACTTTTACTCTCTGCACTCAACTCTCTGTGATTTTTACTCTCCGCACTCTGCTCTCTGTGATTTTTAATGTCTGCACTACGCTCTCTGTTACTTTTACTCTCTGCACTCTGTTCTCTGTGATTTTTACTCTCTGCACTCTGATTTCTGTGATTTGCATTCTGCATTCTGTCTCCGTGATTTTTACTCTCCGCACTCTGTTCTCTGTGACTTTTACTCTCTGCACTCAGCTCTCTGTGATTTTTACTCTCCTCACTCTGCTCTCTGTGATTTTTAATCTCCGTACTCTGCACTTGTGATTTTTACTCTCTTCACTCTGCCCTCTGTGATTATTACTCTCTGCACTCCGTTCTCTGCGATTTTTGCTCTCTGCACTCAGATCTCTGTGATTTTTATTATCTGCAATCAGTTATCTGTGATTTTTACTCCCCGCACTCTGATCTCTGTGATTATTACTCTCTGCACTCTTCTCTCTGTGATTTTTACTCTCCGCACTCTGCCCTCTGACATTTTTACTCTTTGCACTCTGTTTTCTGTGATTTCTATTCTCCGCACTCTGCACTCTCTGATTTTTAATTTCCGCACGCTGCTCTCTGTGATTTTTACGCTCTGTACTCTGCTTTCTGTGATTTTTACTCTCTGTAATCTGCTCTCTGTGATTTTTACTCTCTGCACTCAGCTCTCTGTGATTTTTACACTCCGCACTCAGCTCTCTGTGATTTTTACTCTCTGCACTCTGCTCCCTGTGATTTTTAATGTCTGCACTACGCTCTCTGTTACTTTTACTCTCTGCAATCTGTTCTCTGTGATGTTTGCTCTCCGCACTCTGATCTCTGTGAGCTTTACACTCTGCCCTCTGCTCTCTCTAATCTTTACACACTGCCCTCAACTCTGTGTGATTTTTACTCTCTGCAGTCTGATCTCTGTGATTTTTGCTCTCCGTACTCTGCACTTGTGATTTTTACTCTCTTCACTCTGCCCTCTGTGATTATTACTCTCTGCACTCCGTTCTCTGCGATTTTTGCTCTCTGCACTCAGATCTCTGTGATTTTTATTCTCTGCAATCAGTTATCTGTGATTTTACTCTCCGTACTCTGATGTCTGCGATTTTTATCTCTGCACTCGGCACTCTGTGATTTTTACTCTCTGTACTCTGCTTTCTGTGATTTTTACTCTGCCAATTCTGCTGTCTGTGATTTTTACTCTCTGCACTCTGCTCTCTGTGATTTTTAATGTCTGCACTACGCTCTCTGTTACTTTTACTCTCTGCACTCTGTTCTCTGTGATGTTTGCTCTCCGCACTCTGATCTCTGTGAGCTTTACTCTCTGCGCTCAGCTCCCTGTGATTTTTACTCTCTGCACTCAGATCTCTGTGATTTTTACTCTCTGCACGCGGCACTCTGTGATTTTTACTCTCGGTACTCTGCTTTCTGTGATTTTTACTCTGCCAATTCTGCTCTCTGTGATTTTTACTCCCTGCACTCAGCTCTCTGTGATTTTTATTCTGCATTCTGTCTCTGTGATTTTTACTCTCCGAACTCTGCACTCTCTGATTTTTAATTTCCGCACGCTGCTCTCTGTTATTTTTACTCTCTGCGCTCAGCTCTCTGTGATTTTTACTCTCTGCACGCGGCACTCTGTGATTTTTACTCTCGGTACTCTGCTTTCTGTGATTTTTACTCTGCCAATTCTGCTCTCTGTGATTTTTACTCTCTGCACTCAGCTCTCTGTGATTTTTACACTCCGCACTCAGCTCTCTGTGATTTTTACTCTCTGCACTCTGTTTTCTGTGATTTTCATTCTGCATTCTGTCTGTGTGATTTTTACTCTCCGCACTCTGTTCTTTGTGACTTTTACTCTCTGCACTCAACTCTCTGTGATTTTTACTCTCCGCACTCTGCTCTCTGTGATTTTTAATGTCTGCACTACGCTCTCTGTTACTTTTACTCTCTGCACTCTGTTCTCTGTGATTTTTACTCTCTGCACTCTGATTTCTGTGATTTGCATTCTGCATTCTGTCTCCGTGATTTTTACTCTCCGCACTCTGTTCTCTGTGACTTTTACTCTCTGCACTCAGCTCTCTGTGATTTTTACTCTCCTCACTCTGCTCTCTGTGATTTTTAATCTCCGTACTCTGCACTTGTGATTTTTACTCTCTTCACTCTGCCCTCTGTGATTATTACTCTCTGCACTCCGTTCTCTGCGATTTTTGCTCTCTGCACTCAGATCTCTGTGATTTTTATTATCTGCAATC
Organism: Mobula birostris; assembly: GCF_030028105.1. Classification (NCBI taxonomy): domain Eukaryota; kingdom Metazoa; phylum Chordata; class Chondrichthyes; order Myliobatiformes; family Myliobatidae; genus Mobula; species Mobula birostris. The sequence continues at coordinate 20,356 of NW_027277968.1, forward strand.
AGTTATCTGTGATTTTTACTCCCCGCACTCTGATCTCTGTGATTATTACTCTCTGCACTCTTCTCTCTGTGATTTTTACTCTCCGCACTCTGCCCTCTGACATTTTTACTCTTTGCACTCTGTTTTCTGTGATTTCTATTCTCCGCACTCTGCACTCTCTGATTTTTAATTTCCGCACGCTGCTCTCTGTGATTTTTACGCTCTGTACTCTGCTTTCTGTGATTTTTACTCTCTGTAATCTGCTCTCTGTGATTTTTACTCTCTGCACTCAGCTCTCTGTGATTTTTACACTCCGCACTCAGCTCTCTGTGATTTTTACTCTCTGCACTCTGCTCCCTGTGATTTTTAATGTCTGCACTACGCTCTCTGTTACTTTTACTCTCTGCAATCTGTTCTCTGTGATGTTTGCTCTCCGCACTCTGATCTCTGTGAGCTTTACTCTCTGCCCTCTGCTCTCTCTGATCTTTACACTTTGCCCTCAACTCTGTGTGATTTTTACTCTCTGCAGTCTGATCTCTGTGATTTCTGCTCTCCGTACTCTGCACTTGTGATTTTTACTCTCTTCACTCTGCCCTCTGTGATTATGACTCTCTGCACTCCGTTCTCTGCGATTTTTGCTCTCTGCACTCAGATCTCTGTGATTTTTATTCTCTGCAATCAGTTATCTGTGATTTTTACTCACCGCACTCTGATCTCTGTGATTTTTACTCTCTGCACTCTTCTCTCTGTGATTTTTACACTCCGCACTCTACTCTCTGTGATTTTTACTCTGCCAATTCAGCTCTCTGTGCTTTTTACTCTCTGCTCTCTGTTCTCTGTGATTTTTACAGTCTGCACTCTGTTCTCTGTGATTTTTTCTCTCTCCACTCTGTTCTCTGTGATTTTTACAGTCTGCACTCTGTTCTCTGTGATTTTTACTCTCTCCACTCTGATCTCTGTGAGTTTTACTCTCTGCACTCTGATCTCTGTAATTTTTACTCTCCGCACTGTGATCTCTGCGAGTTTTATTCTCAGCACTCCATTCTCAGTGATTTTTACTCTCCGCACTCTGCCCTCTGAGATTTTTACTCTTTGCACTCTGTTCTCTGTGATTTTTATTCTCCGCACTCTGCACTCTCTGATTTTTAATTTCCGCCCGCTGCTCTCTGTGATTTTTACTCTCTGTGCTCAGCTCTCTGTGATTTTTACTCTCTGCACTCTGTTCTCTGTGACTTTTACTCTCTGCACTCAGCTCTCTGTGATTTTTACTCTCCGCACTCTGCTCTCTGTGATTTTTAATGTCTGCACTATGCTCTCTGTTACTTTTACTCTCTGCAATCTGTTCTCTGTGATGTTTGCTCTCCGCACTCTGATCTCTGTGAGCTTTACTCTCTGCGCTCAGCTCCCTGTGATTTTTACTCTCTGCACTCAGATCTCTGTGATTTTTACTCTCTGCACGCGGCACTCTGTGATTTTTACTCTCGGTACTCTGCTTTCTGTGATTTTTACTCTGCCAATTCTGCTCTCTGTGATTTTTACTCCCTGCACTCAGCTCTCTGTGATTTTTATTCTGCATTCTGTCTCTGTGATTTTTACTCTCCGAACTCTGCACTCTCTGATTTTTAATTTCCGCACGCTGCTCTCTGTTATTTTTACTCTCTGCGCTCAGCTCTCTGTGATTTTTACTCTCTGCACGCGGCACTCTGTGATTTTTACTCTCGGTACTCTGCTTTCTGTGATTTTTACTCTGCCAATTCTGCTCTCTGTGATTTTTACTCTCTGCACTCAGCTCTCTGTGATTTTTACACTCCGCACTCAGCTC
>NW_027277969.1:0-22144 GCF_030028105.1 Mobula birostris
CCAGCCGCAAAGAGATAATTTTCTGATCCAGCTCGCCCAGATATGCGTGGTCTCCGGGACCGAGCACCTTGAACGCCCCCGTGAAGTTTTTGCCGGCGTACGCCACCCAGTGCTGGCCGATTACTCTGATCGAGCGGGCAGTATTATCGAATTTCCGAACAGTAAGGTCGAGAATGTTGTCCACAAAGTCCTGGTCCTCCCCGGTAAAGTCGGGCTTTTCGTAGAGAGTGATTTTACTCATCTTGATACAGCGGTGAGTGCCGTCCACGAGTTTACAGAGGCGCAGCTGAAGCGAGAGTTGTTCCCCGGGTTAAATCTGCTCAGTGTTCGGTCAAACGACCAACAACAGCCATCAGCCAATCACGCTTTAGAGGAGCGGCCCCCTTTGGGAGGGACCACGTCTGAGAGGCGAAGTTGTTGTTTCGAAGGGTTGTTGAAACTTGGGTGATATCCAATTCCTGTAGCTGGATTGTCAGGGCGGTGCGAGATCAAGGAATTCGGGCAGACTGCTGGAGGTGGGGCTGATCCTTAAGAAGATGCGGACTGCTCAGAACGTCAGCGACCAGAGTTTTAACGAGATGCTGGGGTTGCACCGAAAATGCAGGCAGGCGGATTTGTCTGACCAAAGGGGAAAGGGTGAGGGAGACAGTCAATGCAGAGTTCTCCCGTGTCCGTTTCACTTAGCAACAACGCTTCCCCCTTGGGTACTGCTGAGGTTGGGTGGTAACCTGTGAGGGAAAAAGAACAACATATTGTGTTCAGTGAAATTGAGGTTATGACCAGCTCTGAGGTTAGCGGGGAAGGCGCAGGTCAGGAAGGGGTTGGGGGAGAAAAGACATTCTGTAGCCGCACGAGAGATGGCAAGTTGAAGTTTCCCACCCGGATTTCTTTTTATAGTAGAAAACATAAATGTAAACCAGGTTAATTAATACTAAAGATGTAATGGTATAAAGATGGGGAAATAAAGCTATTCGAGATAGAATTGTGGCTGACCTGGGCGCTGGAAAGCGAAAGAAACGCAGCAAACTATGGGAAACTGAAGATATAAATTGTTAAAAGTGAAATTAGTAGGGAGTATCTCTACCCTACTTACTTGAGAACCTCCAGGGATACCAGTTAAAATAGAGTTCTGCTGCTGGCCGAATGTTCCTCGTTGTGAAGTTTCACATATCCACGTGTCCGTCAGGCACCTCACGTTGGTGATAGCTGTTCTCCTTCAGAGTGACCAATTCAAAACTTGCATTCCTGTGTCATTGGTCGTAGGTCGTGGAAGCCAGTCCCACACAGCACAGCCGCCAATGACACTGGAATGCTACATTTGAAATGGTAAGAAATGAATATAAAATCAGACGCTTCAAGTACGCAGGTGGAGGTTACTCCGAAAGGGAACAATTATCGCGTATGTGAGATGTCCGATGGACACGTGGAGATTGGAAACTGGATGACGAGCAATATGTGGCCAGCAGCAGAAACTCCCTAAGTGTGAAAGGTGAAATGTTTAAGGGAACATCTTCACTGAGAGTATGGTGGGTGTGTGTGGAATGAGTTGCCAGCAGAAGTTCAATTTCAAGATTGATAAGAGATTTGGATAACCACATGTGTGGAAGGGGTAATGTCCAGTACAGGTCAGTGGGACTGGGCAGACAAATAGCTTGGCAAGGTCTAGATGGGCCAAATGGCCTGTTTTGTACTGTAGTGCTCAAATAGAAGATGCTAATGTGAAGGAAAACTGCAGGCAAAGTCTAGAAGTAAAGACGTGTATTGCAGCAATGACGACAGCCAAGCTTCAAAAACATCCCGAGTGATATTTTAAAAAAGGACGGAGAGAGAAACCGGGGAATTATAGACCGGTTAGCCTAACGTCGGTGGTGGGGAAACTGCTGGAGTCAGTTATCAAAGATGTGATAACAGCACATTTGGAAAGCGGTGAAATCATCGGACAAAGTCAGCATGGATTTGTGAAAGGAAAATCATGTCTGACGAATCTCATAGAATTTTTTGAGGATGTAACTAGTAGAGTGGATAGGGGAGAACCAGTGGATGTGGTATATTTGGATTTTCAAAAGGCTTTTCACAAGATCCCACACAAGAGATCAGTGTGCAAACTTAAAGCACACGGTATTGGGGGTAAGGTATTATGTGGATAGAGAATTGGTTAGCAGACAGGAAGCAAAGAGTGGGAATAAACGGGACCTTTTCAGAATGGCAGGCAGTGACTAGCGGGGTACCGCAAGGCTCAGTGCTGGGACCCCAGTTGTTTACAATATATATTAATGACTTGGATGAGGGAATTAAATGCAGCATCTCCAAGTTTGCGGATGACACGAAGTTGGGCGGCAGTGTTAGCTGTGAGGAGGATGCTAAGAGGATGCAGGGTGACTTGGATAGGTTAGGTGAGTGGGCAAATTCATGGCAGATGCAATTTAATGTGGATAAATGTGAAGTTATCCACTTTGGTGGCAAAAATAGGAAAACAGATTATTATCTGAATGGTGGCCGATTAGGAAAGGGGGAGGTGCAACGAGACCTGGGTGTCATTATACACCAGTCATTGAAAGTGGGCATGCAGGTACAGCAGGCAGTGAAAAAGGCGAATGGTATGCTGGCATTGGGAGCAAGAGGATTCGAATACAGGAGCAGGGAGGTACTACTGCAGTTGTACAAGGCCTTGGTGAGACCACACCTGGAGTATTGTGTGCAGTTTTGGTCCCCTAATCTGAGGAAAGACATCCTTGCCATAGAGGGAGTACAGAGAAGGTTCACCAGATTGATTCCTGGGATGGCAGGACTTTCATATGAAGAAAGACTGGATGAACTGGGCTTGTACTCGTTGGAATTTAGAAGATTGAGGGGGGATCTGATTGAAACGCATAAAATCCTAAAGGGATTGGACAGGCTAGATGCAGGAAGATTGTTCCCGATGTTGGGGAAGTCCAGAACGAGGGGTCACAGGTTGAGGATAAAGGGGAAGCCTTTTAGGACTGAGATTAGGAAAAACTTCTTCACACAGAGAGTGGTGAATCTGTGGAATTCTCTGTCAGAGGAAACAGTTGAGGCCAGTTCATTGGCTATATTTAAGAGGGAGTTAGATATGGCCCTTGTGGCTAAAGGGATCGGGGGTATGGGGGGAAGGCTGGTGCAGGGTTCTGAGTTGGATGATCAGCCATGATCATACTGAATGGCGGTGCAGGCTTAAAGGGCCGAATGGCCTACTCCTGCACCTATTTTCTATGTTTCTATGTAACACCATTTAGACTTCTTCCCTGCAAATGTCGGTGCTGTCAGTGATGGGCCTTTTGAAAGCTTTAGTCGCGGAGAAACAGTATCAGGGCAACTGGAATCCATCATTCCTGGCTGATTATGGTTGGACACTGAGTGGAGAAGCCTCAGACACTGAGCACAGATTAAAACCATCAACAAAACATTTTTAGCTTAGTTGAACTACTGCAAAGCAACGGCACCGTCAATAAAAGTCAATAAAAATTGCTAAACTAGATGAATTTGCAGCCGTAGCAAGATCTGGGGCACAGTGGACAACGAGGAGGACTATCGAACCTTGCAGCAGGATCTGGAGCAGCTGGGAAAATGGTCTAACAATGGCAAATGAAAGTTAATGCAGACAAGTGTGAGGTGAAGGGAAATCCAGGGCAAGACTTACAAAGCGACCGCCAAGATTCCTGCAAAGTGGTATCTGGACATAAAGAAAGCTTTTGGCACATTGGCCTTCAAGAAACAAAGTATTGAGTGCAGAAGTTGCTCTGCAGTGTCATTTATTTCATCATGGCTGATCCGTTTCCCTCTCCGTCGTGATCTTCATCTTTTCACTTCATGCCCTATCTAATCAAACATGGAACACTTTGTTCCCGCTCTGGTTTGAGTAGCTCAAAACAGAACTAATTACCGGTTACCCGGTACAGATCTTGGACATTCGTATCTGACGATATTGTCTCGTTACAAATGCTGTTAGTTGTAGCTGCAGATTCAACAGCTCTTTTATCATTATCGTCTCTCCTCCAGGAGTTTCACCTGGAGGTTCTCAAGTAAGTAGGGTAGAGATACTCCCGACTAATTTCACTTTTAACAATTTATATCTTCAGTTTCCCATAGTTTGCTGCGTTTCTTTCGTTTTCCAGCGCCCAGGTCAGCCACAATTCTATCTCGAATAGCTTTATTTCCCCATCTTTATACCATTACATCTTTAGTATTAATTAACCTGGTTTACATTTATGTTTTCTACTATAAAAAGAAATCCGGGTGGGAAACTTCAACTTGCCATCTCTCGTGCGGCTACAGAATGTCTTTTCTCCCCCAACCCCTTCCTGACCTGCACCTTCCCCGCTAACCTCAGAGCTGGTCATAACCTCAATTTCACTGAACACAATATGTTGTTCTTTTTCCCTCACAGGTTACCACCCAACCTCAGCAGTACCCAAGGGGGAAGCGTTGTTGCTAAGTGAAACGGACACGGGAGAACTCTGCATTGTCTGTCTCCCTCACCCTTTCCCCTTTGGTCAGACAAATCCGCCTGCCTGCATCTTCGGTGGAACCCCAGCATCTCGTTAAAACTCTGGTCGCTGATGTTCTGAGCAGTCCACATCTTCTTAAGGATCGGCCCCACCTCCAGCAGTCTGCCCGAATTCCTTGATCTCGCACCGCCCTGACAATCCAGCTACAGGAATTGGATATCACCCAAGTTTCAACAACCCTTCGAAACAACAACTTTGCCTCTCAGACGTGGCCGCTCCCAAAGGGGGCCGCTCCTCTAAAGCGTGATTGGCTGATGGCTGTTGTTGGTCGTTTGACCGAACACTGAGCAGATTTAACCCGGGGAACAACTCTCGCTTCAGCTTCGCCTCTGTAAACTCATGGACGGCACTCACCGCTGTATCAAGATGAGTAAAATCACTCTCTACGAAAACCCTGACTTTACCGGGAAGAACAAGGACTTTGTGGACAACGTTCCCGACCTTACTGTTCGGAACTTCGGTTATACTGCCCGCTCGATCAGAGTAATCGGCCAGCACTGGGTGGCGTACGCCGGCGAAAACTTCACGGGGGCGTTCAAGGTGCTCGGTCCCGGAGACCACGCATATCTGGGCGAGCTGGATCAGAAAATTCTCTCTTTGCGGCTGGTGAAGGAGGATTTGAAGAACCCAGAGATCGTTCTGTACGAGCACGTCAACTAAGACGGCAAAAGCCGCAGCATTAGGGAAACGACAGATGATCTGAGGAGAGCCGGCTTCGCAAACCTCGTCTCTTCCCATAAGGTGAAGGAAGGCGTATGGATTCTGTTCCAGCACGCCAACCTATGCGGTGAGCGACGCATCACTTTCGAGGGTAACGAATGGCCCAACTATTGCGCTTTCAACTGGAATGACAAGCTGTCCTCAGTCAAGCCCTTGCTGAAGAGCGACGTCGAGTTGTGAGCTGCCCCGTGCTGGTGTCCCGCTTTCAGCCGGAGCTCCCAAACCCCAGCGTCTGGTTGGATGGATCCAGGCCATTGCTTTGTTGTTGCTTAAGTAAACAAATAAAATACTTCATAAATACCTATAACCTTCTGTCGATCTCATTGTCCAATTCTTTCTTCAGTTAAACTGTCGACATGTCACTGGGGAATGCGGTGCGTGTTTAAGCGAGGGTGGTGTCTTGGAGCGCGGGAACGTTGGGAGTCAGTGGCGCTTGTAATGAATGGTCATTTCTCCAGAGATGTGACCGAACCCGATGCTTATTTTCAGATTTCCTGTATCTGAGCATTTTTGCTTTTGAAAGGGACTGGTCAAGGGTGGGTTAGGTCGCTGAGTTTGTGGGATATGGGGGAGGTGGGAAAAGTGGGAAGACTGAATTCAGTGGGGGCTTAATTACGATGTTTCCAAAAATTCTTTAAATGAATATCAATAATTCTATAAATTATCTGTATTGAGAGATACAACACGGCAAAAGATCCGACCGGCCCGCGCCGTCAAATTACATCCCCGTGACCAATTAACTTATTAACCCCACAGGTCTTTGCTATTAAGGGAGAAATCCAGATGGTCGTTGGGGAAACTTACAGAAGTCGGCGGGAATTGAACGTGTGACGCTGGTCATGAAATAGCGTTTCACTAACTGCTAAACTACCGTGCCCTCCCAATCGTTGTCCGGCAATGCTATATCTGCTGCCCCCACCACCCCAAATCCATTTAATCCGAGACTGTTATCTCCCTTCTCAGTCATCTCTTTACTTATTCACTTTCTGAGATTGACAGTAATTGAAATGTATTGCTTACATATCAATGCCCCTTGTAGCGGGAGTGAGCCATCTGCTTCCACGGTGGGTCTTCTGCCGAAACTGTTGAGGATTGAATTGAATGGATGAAAGTCAGGCTTGAGGAACCCTGACTGCCTGTGTTTCTGCTGCTGACGGCGTAGACAGAGCACCAAAGTGTGCTGGGTCAGGTCCGGGATGTGGTGCCAAACTAAAAAAGAATCGGAACAAGATGCAGTATCACTTGTTACGTACGCGTAACTGGGTTGCCAAACCAGCAGAAATGGACCACTAGTTGGAGTCTGGATTACCGGAAATTGATAAAGTTTTATTAAAGAAATAAGTAACACGGTGCTCTAATCGTAAGGATATAAATGCAACAGGTTAGCAATGATAAAACACACATGTGCACAGAACTAGGGTAATAGGAATCAACCAATCTCTATCGCAGTCCAGGGGTAAAATGATCAGTCTCAAGTGACGCAGAGTTCAGTTCAGCTTAGTACAGTTCGCAGTAATCGCTGTTGTGCCGTTGGGGAGAGAGAGAGAGATGCAAATCTGCGGTGAACCCGGCACCCAGGCAAGGGCGGACACACACACCAGTTTCCCGCCGATCGTCCCTTGTCACCCTGTCAGTCTATGGTCGGTTCCCTCGAACCAGACCTCCAACTCCCACCATTTGTGGGGGCACACCGCTCTTCCAGGGTCTCGTTATCTCGTGATCTCGTGGGGTCTGCCGTGCCTTAGCAAACCTGTTCCTTTTTATCCCCCTGCTGGGGTATCGCCTGTCCATCAAACTTCAAACAGTTCAGAATCAAAGCAACCGGTCTGTCAATATTCTGAAATGTTTCTTTCTCGTTAATCTCTCTCTTCTCTCTTATTAGCATTTTGAATGTTTCTTCATTGTCTCACTTATCTCTCTCTCATTAGCATCAATCTTCTGACAACTTGGTTTCTCGTCACACCCCTATCCTTTAAAGAATTTTTACCGGGGTGAAAATTATAGGCATGAATACATTATTAGGTACATACTAATATACAGGGTCATCAGCTATTCGGCTAATACAGAGAACTTTAAGTTGTCAACACCTTGACAGGCAGTCAGCAATCACATTTTACGTGCCTTTTATATGTGTTATTTTAATATCCTCTAAGACCAGGCTCCAATTTAGCAACCTTTCGTTTTTATCCTTCGTAGTGGCCAAAAACACTAATGGGTTGTGATCAGTGTAAATTCTCAGTGGTTTCCGTCCCGGACGAATATAACACAGGTCGTCCCACACAAACTTAGCATTCTTTGGCAAGAGCTTAGCAAGAGGGAGGGTAATATCCACAAAGTTTTTGCAAAACTTCCGATAGTACCCCACCATCCCCAAGAACCTTCTCAGGACTCTCTTGTCTGTCGGGGTGGGGACTTCGGAGATAGCCCGCACCTTAACCTGCATCGGAGCCAGCTGCCCCTGTCCTACCACAAATCCCAGATAAGTGACCTTCGCGTGGTCGAATTCACTTTTTGCGAGGTTCACTGTCAGGCTGGCTTCAAACAGCCGTTTAAACAGTTTCTCTACTGCCACAATGTGCTCCTTCCACGTGTCACTCCAGACCACTAAATCGTCAATACACGCTTCTGCGTTCTTTCGCCCTTTTGTCACTGAATTAATCATCCGATAGGGGTGCTGCTTACTAGGCTGACCTGATGTGACCACAACACCATGTACCGTCTCTTGGCATCGCCCCGGGACATCCGGACAAACGTGTACGTGCCGGTTAATTACCTTCTTCAGCGGCTCGCTCTGTTCGGGGGTTAAGGGAGAGACCTTATCAGCAAAGCTGGCCAAAACAATAGACTTCCCCATCTGGTCGGCACCATGCTTATCTTTCCAAAATGGGTTTTCCCCTTATCAGGTGGCACCCTAGCCTCATTAATTTTCCTGACAACACCGACTAGGTCTGTGGCAAGCTGTTAAAATATCAATAGCCTGTAACTGTGTTAGTTCACGTCTATACTAGTCAATAGCATCCTTCCTCCCGTGCGGCCAGTCAAACTCTTTGACTGTTTTCCTCACCCAAAGTGTCCACCGAGGGGTATCTTGTGGGCCAGGTTAAGAATCTCAGCCCCATAAATTTTCGGCATTATCACCCCCCCCCCCCATTCCTCATCTGCGGGCACGGTACTTGGTCTCCATTTCCTCATTAGCACTCCCTCCTTCACATAATAGCCCACTGGCTCCCTTTTCAATTCTGCTTCGGAGAGAGCTGTCTCCGTCAAGACCATCAGCTCCTCGTCTCGCTCCTGTGCCAGTATAATCTCCTTCCTTGCTAATGATAAGTCTACCTCAACTTCCGTTTCACTACGCCCCTTCTTCTCACTTTCTAACCCCTCCTGGTACAAGGCTGGTAGAAACGTCTCAGCTAAATCTATATTCACTTCGGCAGCCTTTCTGGACATGCGCCCATTCACGGCGCAAACGGGATGAACCTGTGAGTCCATGGGCGGGTCTTCAGTCCTGGCAGGCTGGCTTGTCAATCTTACTGCTGGGTACACCTCTCCGCCGGCGAGGCCATTACCGAGTAAGACCTCCACGTCTTCCATCGGTAATTCGGGCCTCACCCCTGTCGTGACCGGTCCGGAGACCAAGTTGCTTTTTAGGTGTATCTGGTGCAAAGGTACTGCTTCAGTCCCTTTCCCAATGCCTTTTATCACCCTGACCTCCCTAGTCTGGGTCTCTGAACTAAAGTCTAACACACTCTTTAAGATCAATGACTGACAAACTCCAGTGTCTCTCCAGATCCGTACTGGAACCGGGTTTAACCCCTCCTTCACCGACACCAATCCGGCCGAGATAAACCTCTCGCGCCCTTCCTGAACTTCATTTGATCCCTGGGCTCTCTTTGGAGTTCAAGAATGAGGTGCCTTGTGGTCGTGCATTTTAAAGTTTAAGCAAAGGAACGGGCGCAGATGATGTGAAACCTCAGACAAAGACAAGATAGTGACTTGTGCAGACTGAGACTCTGACTCTGAGGTAAGGCCACATCCCTGGGACAGGCAAAAGGAGAATTAAAACAGCGTGCGTGTCATATAACCGTAGTGTCTGCTATACCACTTTCCTACCAGCAGGTGGAGTCACACACCACAGGTTGTGAAAATATAAGCCTTAAAAATGTTGGTAACTTCAATTTTCGTCCTAATGCAAACTTTATTAGTTGAACTCAAAACCAACTGATTCCAACACAGCAAAACACCTAATGGAAGCAGTATTTGACATTGCGTAGGGATGTGGGAGAGCAAGGAGGGGTGGTGTGTATGTTTCTGAGAGAGAGAGAGAGACTGTGTGTGTGTGTTAATATGTTGGAACCCATACGCTGTGTGCTTGAAGGGAAATTGTTAATGTGAGAGAGGAATTGCTGACTCTGAAGTAGAGAGAGACTACATCTTCCCACCTGTACGTCCCACTCTGTCTCCCACTGTGTGTGTGTGTCTCTCTCCGTCTTTTGCTGTGTCTCTGTGTCTCTCTGAGTGTCTCCATGTCTCTCTGTCTTTGTGTCTCTCTAGCCCTAATGTGTCTCCCCATCTTGCTGTCTATGTGTCGTTTGCTGTGTGTGTCTTTCTCTGAGTGTCTTTGTGTCACTCTGATTGTCTCCCTGTCTTTCTGAGTATCTCTATCTCTCTTGTGTCTCTATGAGTGTCTCTGTGTCTCTGTCTCTGTGTCTCTGTGTGTCTCACTCTGTCAGTCTTTGTGTAATTGTGCACTGCAAACTCTAGAATTAAAATTAGATTCATCATCATTGTCCTGTCCAATATGAAATTTGTTGTTTTGTGACAGCAGTATTGTGCAAAGTATTTTTAAAAATTACTATAATGATAAAATAAATAAGTACATTACTAGAAAACTACAATAAAAGAAAATAAGTAAATTACAAGTAGAGGAGGTCTCTACTGTAAAGATGAAGCCACACTCAGGTTGGAGGAACAACACCTTATATTCCGTCTGGGTAGCCTCCAACCTGCTGGCATGAACATCGACTTCTCTAACTTCTGCTAATGCCCCACCTCCCCCTCGTACCCCATCCGTTATTTATTTATATACACACATTCTATCTCTCTCTCTCTCTCTTTTCTCCCTCTGTCCCTCTGACTATACCCCTTGTCCATCCTCTGGGTCTCCCCCTCCCCCTTTTCCTTCTCCCTGGGCCTCCTGTCCCATGATCCTCTCGTATCCCTTTTGCCAATCACCTGTCCAACTCTTGGCTCCATCCCTCCCCCTCCTGTCTTCTCCTATTATTTCGGATCTCCCCCTCCCTCTCCCACTTTCAAATCTCTTACTAACTCTTCCTTCAGTTCGTCCTGACGAAGGGTCTCGGCCCGAAAACTCGTCTGTACCTCTTCCTAGAGATGCTGCCTGGCCTGCTGCGTTCACCAGCAACTTTGATGTGCGTTGCTTGAATTTCCAGCATCTGCAGAATTCCTCGTGTAGAGGAACTGAATGCATATTTTTCATCAGTCTTCACAGTGGAAGACATCTGCAGTATACCGGACATTCAAGAGCGTCAGGGAAGTGAAGTTTGTGCAGTGAAAATTACGACTGAGAAGGTGCTCAGGAAGCTTAATGGTCTGAGGGTGGATAAATCTCCTGGACCTGATGGAATGCACCCTCGGGTTCTGAAGGAAGTAGCTGGAGAGATTGCGGAGGCATTAACAATGATATTTCAAGAATCAATAGATTCTGGCATTGTACTGGATGAGTGGAAAGTTGCAAATGTTACTCTGCTATTTAAGAAGGGTGGGAGTCAGCAGAAAGGAAACTATAGATCTGTTAGTCTGACATCAGTTGCTGGGAAGTTGTTGGAATCGATTGTTAGGGATGAGATTACAGAGTACCTGGAGGCACAGGACAAGATAGGTCAAAGCCAGCATGGTTTCCAGAAAGGAAAATCCTGCCTGACAAACCGACTGCAATTCTTTGAGGAAATTACAAGCAGGGTAGACAAAGGAGATGTAGTAGATGTGGTGTACTTGGATTTTCAGAAGGCTTTTAACAAGGTGCCGCACACGAGGCTGCTTAGCAAGATAAGAGCCCATGGAATTACAGGGAAGTTACTAGAGTGGGTGGAGCATGGCTGGTCGGCAGAAAGCAGAGAGTGGGAATCAAGCGATCCTGTTCTGGCTGGCTGCCGGTTACCAGCGGAGTTCCACAGGGGTCGGTATTGGGACCGCTGCTTTTCACAACATATGTCAATTGTTGGGACTACGGTATTAATGGATTTGTGGCTAAATTTGCAGATGATGCAAAGATAGGTGGAGGAGCAGGTAGTGTTAAGGAAACAGAGAGACTGCAGAGAGACTTAGATAGACCTCAGCAGTAGTAACGTCAGTAGCGTCGAGTCATAGAACATAGAAGATAGAATAGTACAGCAGAGTACAGGCCCTTCGGCCCACAATGTTGTGCTGACCCTCAAACCCTGCCTCCTATATAACCCCCCACTTTAAATTCCTCCATATACCTGTCTAGTAGTCTCTTAAACTTCACTAGTGTATCTGCCTCCACCACTGACTCAGGCAGTGCATTCCACGCACCAACCACTCTCTGAGTAAAAAACCTTCCTCTAATATCCCCCTTCAACTTCCCACCCCTTACCTTAAAGCCATGTCCTCTTGTATTGAGCAGTGGTGCCCTGGGGAAGAGGCGCTGGCTGTCCACTCTATCTATTCCTCTTAATATCTTGTACACCTCTATCATGTCTCCTCTCATCCTCCTTCTCTCCAAAGAGTAAAGGCCTAGCTCCCTTAATCTCTGATCATAATGCATACTCTCTAAACCAGGCAGCATCCTGGTAAATCTCCTCTGTACCCTTTCCAATGCTTCCACATCCTTCCTATAGTGAGGCGACCAGAACTGGACACAATACTCCAAATGTGGTCTAACCAGAGTTTTACAGAGCTGCATCACTACATCGCAACTCTTAAACTCTATCCCTCGACTTATGAAAGCTAACACCCCATAAGCTTTCTTAACTATCCTATCCACCTGTGAGGCAACTTTCAGGGATCTGTGGACATGTACCACGAGATCCCTCTGCTCCTCCACACTACCAAGTATCCTGCCATTTACTTTGTACTCTGCCTTGGAGTTTGTCCTTCCAAAGTGTATCACCTCACACTTCTCCGGGTTGAACTCCATCTGCCACTTCTCAGCCCACTTCTGCATCCTGTCGATGCCTCTCTGCAATCTTCGACAATCCCCTACACTATCTACAACAGCACCAACCTTTGTGTCGTCTGCAAACTTGCCAACACATCCTTTTACCCCCACATCCAGGTCGTTAATAAAAATCACGAAAAGTAGAGGTCCCAGACCAGATCCTTGTGGGACACCACTAGTCACATTCCTCCAGTCTAAATGTACTCCCTCCACCACCACCCTCTGCCTTCGGCAGGCAAGACAATTCTGAATCCACCTGGCCAAACTTCCCTGGATCCCATGCCTTCTGACTTTCTGAATAAACCTACCATGTGGAACCTTGTTAAATGCCTTAGACCTTGTTATCCAAGAACTTATTTGTCTCCCTGGGTAATAAAATTCCTATTTTTGTTTAACCCTTCCGGGTCTCTGTGTGATCCCGTGCTTGGGTCTGCAGATACACCATGACACCGATGGGTTAAGAAATTTATTTATTTTGAGTGATTACAAGTTACTGAAACATTGTTCTTAACGCTTGTGGAGAAAAGTCCTTTTCAAGTCGCTGTGGGATCCTTCTCTGTGAAAGGAAGAAAAGGGACTGAGTCATACAAGATGGCCCAACTGGTCCATGCCAACATTTCCCGTGGCCAGCAATCACCGATCGAGGTTTCATTCCCCCTGCTGTCAGTAAGGAGCTTGTGTGTTCCCCACCCCTCCCCCCGGCCACGCGACCTCCCGCGTGCACTCCAGTTTCCTCCCACAGTCCAAAAGCCTTTCGGTAGGGAGAGGTTCAAAGATTAAAGATGATCTTTTTCACAACTCGTAGCCATGCTATGCCTTGTCTGCACAATCCTCACTGACGCCAGCGACACATCTCACTCTCCGGTTGACGTACTTGTGACAAAGGTCATCTTTAATCTTTAAACCCCCTTCCATGGAAAGGCCTTTTGAATGCTGTTAATCTACCTGCACAGGATTCTTCCTCCAGCAGCTCGGTCTATTCTGTATTCTCTCCATCCTCTGTGTGAAAACCATCTCCCTCGAGTCCCTTTTTAGACCTTGCCCCTTCTCTCCTGAAAACTGTGCTCCCTTTGGAAGATCCCTGTCCAGCTTGACTATGGCGCTCATAATTTACTATGCACCTGCAAAGTCATCTCTCGGTCGTCTGCCCTCCAAGGATCAAAATCCTACGCTACCTATCCCCCTTACTGTAACTCTCGCCCTCGAGAGCCGGCAGCAGCCTCCAAAATCTCTCTCTGTACCCCTTCCAGCTCAATAGGCTGGGGTGGGGGTGGGAATGTCTAATACAAGGGGGAGTATTTTTAAGGCTGGACAGCCAGAGACATTTTCCCGATGGAGGGTGAAAATGACTAATAAGGAGGGGGGCATAATTTCTTGGTGATCGGAAGAAAGTATAGGTCGGGGGGGGATGTCAGAGGGAGGTTTTTAACACAGGTTCTATGTTCAAACATTACAATACCGTACAGGTCCTTCGACCCTCGATGTGGTGCCAAAATATTAACCTACTCTAATCTCAATCTAACCCTCTCTCCATTTTCCTGTCATCCAGGTGTCTATCTGAGAGTTTCTTAAAAATCCCTGATGTACCTGCCATCAGGGCGTTCCACACACCCACCACTCTCTGTGTAAAGTAAACCACCTCTGATATCCCCCTTATACTTACGTCCAATCACCAAGAAATTATGCCCCTCGTGTTAGCCATTTCCACCCTCCCTCCAGAAAAAGTCTCAACTGTCCACTCGATCTACGTCACTTATCATCTTGTACACCTCTATCAAGTCACCTCTCATCCTCCTTCGCTCCAAAGAGAAAAGCCCGAGCTCACTCAACCTCTCCTCATAAAACATATTCTCTAATCCAGACAGCATCCTGGTGAATCTCCTCTGCACCCTCTCTAATCCAGGCAGCATCCTGGTGAATCTCCTCTGCACCCTCTCTAATCCAGACAGCATCCTGGTGAATCTCCTCTGCACCCTCTCTAATCCAGGCAGTGTCCTGGTGAATCTCCTCTGCACCCTCTCTAATCCAGGCAGCATCCTGGTGAATCTCCTCTGCACCCTCTCTAATCCAGGCAGCATCCTGGTGAATCTCCTCTGCACCCTCTCTAATCCAGACAGCATCCTGGTGAATCTCCTCTGCACCCTCTCTAATCCAGGCAGCATCCTGGTGAATCTCCTCTGCACCCTGTCTAATCCAGGCAGCGTCCTGGTGAATCTCCTCTGCACCCTCTCTAATCCAGACAGCATCCTGGTAAATCTCTGCACCGTCTCTAATCCAGGCAGAATCCTGGTGAATCCCCTTTGCACCCTCTCTAATCCAGGCAGCGTCCTGGTGAATCTCCTCTGCACCCTCTCTAATCCAGGCAGCATCCTGGTGAATCTCCTCTGCACCCTCTCTAATCCAGGCAGCGTCCTGGTGAATCTCCTCTGCACCCTCTCTAATCCAGGCAGCGTCCCGGTGAATCTCCTCTGCACCCTCTCTAATCCAGGCAGTGTCCCGGTGAATCTCCTCTGCACCCTCTCTAATCCAAACAGCATCCTGGTGAATCTCCTCTGCACCCTCTCTAATCCAGGCAGCATCCTGATGAATCTCCTCTGCACCCTCTCTAATCCAGACAGCATCCTGGTGAATCTCCTCTGCACCCTCTCTAATCCAGGCAGCGTCCTGGTGAATCTCCCCTGCACCCTCTCTAATCCAGACAGCATCCCGGTGAATCTCCCCTGCACCCTCTCTAATCCAGGCAGCATCCTGGTGAATCTCCTCTGCACCCTGTCTAATCCAGGCAACGTCCTGGTGAATCTCCCCTGCACCCTCTCTAATCCAGGCAGCATCCCGGTGAATCTCCCCTGCACCCTCTCTAATCCAGGCAGCATCCCGGTGAATCTCCCCTGCACCCTCTCTAATCCAGGCAGCATCCTGGTGAATCTCCTCTGCACCCTGTCTAATCCAGGCAGCGTCCTGGTGAATCTCCCCTGCACCCTCTCTAATCCAGGCAGCGTCCTGGTGAATCTCCTCTGCACCCTCTCTAATCCAGGCAGAATCCTGGTGAATCCCCTTTGCACCCTCTCTAATCCAGGCAGCGTCCTGGTGAATCTCCTCTGCACCCTCTCTAATCCAGGCAGCATCCTGGTGAATCTCCTCTGCACCCTCTCTAATCCAGGCAGCGTCCTGGTGAATCTCCTCTGCACCCTCTCTAATCCAGGCAGCGTCCCGGTGAATCTCCTCTGCACCCTCTCTAATCCAGGCAGTGTCCCGGTGAATCTCCTCTGCACCCTCTCTAATCCAAACAGCATCCTGGTGAATCTCCTCTGCACCCTCTCTAATCCAGGCAGCATCCTGGTAAATCTCCTCTGCACCCTCTCTAATCCAGGCAGCATCCTGATGAATCTCCTCTGCACCCTCTCTAATCCAGACAGCATCCTGGTGAATCTCCTCTGCACCCTCTCTAATCCAGGCAGCATCCTGGTGAATCTCCCCTGCACCCTCTCTAATCCAGGCAGCATCCTGGTGAATCTCCTCTGCACCCTCTCTAATCCAGGCAGCGTCCTGGTGAATCTCCCCTGCACCCTCTCTAATCCAGGCAGAATCCTGGTGAATCCCCTTTGCACCCTCTCTAATCCAGACAGCATCCTGGTAAATCTCTGCACCGTCTCTAATCCAGGCAGAATCCTGGTGAATCCCCTTTGCACCCCGTAATCCAGGCAGCATCCTGTGGAGAACTTAAACCAGAATGGCTGCTGGGGTGGTGGGAACCGAACTGGAGTGACGGCGGAAAGGGAGGTTGGCTCACAAATAGAGAAAGCTTGGAGACAGTGCGAGAGGGAGGATAGGCAGGTGATAGAGAAGGGATGTGCTCAGACCGATGGTTTGAGATCTGTCTATTTTAATACAAGGAGGATTATGAACAAAACGGGTGAGTTTAGAGCCTGGATCAGCACTTGAATCTATGATGTTGTGACCATTTACAGAGACTTGGATGGCTCAGGGGCAGGAATAATTACGTCAAGTGCCAGGCTTTAGATGTTTCAGAAAGGACAGGGAGGGAGGTAAAAGAGGTGGGGACTGGCACTGTTGATCAGAGATAGTGTCATGGCTGCAGAAAAGGAGGAAGACATGGAGGGATTGTCTACTGAGTCTCTGTGGGTGCAAGTTAGAAACAGGAAGGGGTCAATAACTTTACTGGGTGTTTTTTATAGACCATCCAATAGTAACAGGAACCTCAGGGAGCAGATAGAGAGACAGATTCTGGAAAGGAGTAATAATAAGAGGGTTGTTGAAGTGGGAGATTTTAACTTCCCAGCTATCGATTGGCATTTCCCTAGCGTGAGGGGTTTAGGTGGGGTGGAGTTTGTTAGGTGTGTTCAGGAAAGTTTCCTGACACAATATGTAGATAAGCCTACAAGAGGAGAGGCTGCACACATCAAAGTTGCTGGTGAACGCAGCAGGCCGGGCTGCATCTCTAGGAAGAGGTGCAGTCGACGTTTCAGGCCGAGATACACACACACTCCCGGGGTCAGACACAGAGTGAATCTCCCTCCGCACCGTCCCATCACACACTCCCGGGGTCAGACACAGAGTGAATCTCCCTCCGCACCGTCCCATCACACACTCCCGGGGTCAGACACAGAGTGAATGTCCCTCCACACCGTCCCATCGCACACTCCCGGGGTCAGACACAGAGTGAATCTCCCTCCGCACCGTCCCATCAGACACTCCCACGGACAAACGCAGAGCAAAGTTCCCTCCCTCCGCCCCTCTCACCCCAGGACGGAGACCGCGAGTCTGTCTTTGCAATCTTCACGTTCATGTAATTCTCGCTGTCGTCCATCCTGTCGCGGATTCTCTGCGTCTCTGAGCCCAGAAAGGGGAAGCGACCGTTGTCAGAGGAAGCCGGCGTTGACAAGTTTGGCAGTGGGGGGGGGTGTCTGACCAACTGCAGCAAACAGCAGGTGAAGGTCTGCTGCAGAGAGGAACCGAGAGCAGCGTCAGGAAGTGCGGGGGGGGGGTGCGGGGTGGGTGGAGATTGAGTGTGTGCGGGAGCGTGGTCGAGAGAGATAAGGGTGGCCGGGAGAGGGCGGGGAATGAGGGGGAGAGGGGAGAGGGTGACGGCGACAGACTGGTTCGGGGGGGTGGGGAACGGGTAGAGAGGTGAGATGGAGATGAGGAGACGAGGGAGGGAGGGGAATAGCGGGCGGGAGGGTGGCCGTGGGGGGAGAGAGGTTGAAAAGAGGGGGCAGGGAGAGATGGAACGAGAGGGGAGGTGGGAGAGAGAGTGAGCGGTACAGAGGGGTGCAGAGAGGGGAGGGATGAGGGAGAGGGAATGTAGGGGAGGGATGAGGGAGAGGGTCTGTAGGGGAGGGATGCGGGAGAGGGTCTGTAGGGGAGGGATAAGGGAGAGGGTCTGTAGGGGAGGGATGAGGGAGAGGGAATGTAGGGGAGGGATGAGGGAGAGGGTCTATCGGGGAGGGATGAGGGAGAGGGAATGCAGGGGAGGGTTGAGGGAGAGGGTCTGTAGGGGAGGGATAAGGGAGAGGGTCTGTAGGGGAGGGATAAGGGAGTCTGTAGGGGAGGGATGAGGGAGAGGGAATGCAGGGGAGGGATGAGGGAGAGGGAATGCAGGGAGGGATGAGGGAGAGGGAATGCAGGGGAGGGATGAGGGACAGGGTCTGTAGGGGAGGGATGAGGGAGAGGGAATGCAGGGGAGGGATGAGGGAGAGGGTCTGTAGGGGAGGGATGAGGGAGTCTGTAGGGGAGGGTTGAGGGAGATGTCTGTAGGGGAGGGATGAGGGACAGGGAATGCAGGGGAGGGATGAGGGAGAGGGAATGCAGGGGAGGGATGAGGGAGAGGGAATGCAGGGGAGGGATGAGGGAGTCTGTAGCGGAGGGATGAGGGACAGGGTCTGTAGGGGAGGGATGAGGGAGAGGGAATGCAGGGGAGGGATGAGGGAGAGGGAATGCAGGGGAGGGATGAGGGAATCTGTAGGGGAGGGATGAGGGACAGGGTCTGTAGGGGAGGGATGAGGGAGTCTGTAGGGGAGGGTTGAGGGAGAGGGTCTGTAGCGGAGGGATGAGGGACAGGGAATGCAGGGGAGGGATGAGCGAGAGGGTCTGTAGGGGAGGGTTGAGGGAGAGGGTCTGTAGGGGAGGATGAGGGATGAGGGAGAGGGAATGCAGGGGAGGGATGAGGGAGAAGGAATGCAGGGGAGGGATGAGGGAGAGGGAATGCAGGGGAGGGATGAGGGACAGGGAATGCAGGGGAGGGATGAGGGAATCTGTAGGGAGGGATGAGGGAGAGGGAATGTAGGCGAGGGATGAGGAGAGGGAATGCAGGGGAGGGATGAGGGAGAGGGTCTGTAGGGGAGGGATGAGGGATGAGGGAGAGGGAATGCAGGGGAGGGATGAGGGAGAGGGAATGCAGGGAGGGATAAGGGAGAGGGAATGCAGGGGAGGGATGAGGGAGAGGGAATGCAGGGGAGGGATGAGGGAGAGGGAATGCAGGGGAGGGATGAGGGAGAGGGTCTGTAGGGGAGGGTTGAGGGAGAGGGCCTGTAGGGGAGGGATGAGGGATGAGGGAGAGGGAATGCAGGGGAGGGATGAGGGAGAGGGAATGCAGGGAGGGATGAGGGAGAGGGAATACAGGGGAGGGATGAGGGAGAGGGAATGCAGGGGAGGGATGAGGGAGAGGGAATGCAGGGGAGGGATGAGGGAGAGGGTCTGTAGGGGAGGGTTGAGGGAGAGGGTCTGTAGGAGAGGGTTGAGGGATGAGGGAGAGGGAATGCAGGGGAGGGATGAGGGAGAGGGAATGCAGGGAGGGATGAGGGAGTCTGTAGGGGAGGGATGAGGGAGAGGGTCTTTAGGGGAGGGATGAGGGACAGGGAATGCAGGGGAGGGATGAGGGAGAGGGAATGCAGTGGAGGGATGACGGAGAGGGAATGCAGGGGAGGGATGAGGGAGAGGGAATGCAGGGGAGGGATGAGTGAGTCTGTAGGGGAGGGATGAGGGAGAGGGTCTGTAGGGGAGGGATGAGGGAGTCTGTAGGGGAGGGTTGAGGGAGAGGGTCTGTAGGAGAGGGATGAGGGACAGGGAATGCAGGGGAAGGATGAGGGACAGGGTCTGTAGGGGAGGGTTGAGGGAGAGGGTCTGTAGGGGAGGGATGAGGGAGAGGGAATGCAGGGGAGGGATGAGGGACAGGGTCTGTAGGGGAGGATGAGGGAGAGGGAATGCAGGGGAGGGATGAGGGACAGGGTCTGTAGGGGAGGGATGAGGGAGAGGGAATGCAGGGAGGGATGAGGGAGAGGGAATGCAGGGGAGGGATGAGGGAGAGGGAATGCAGGGGAGGGATGAGGGACAGGGTCTGTAGGGGAGGGATGAGGGAGAGGGAATACAGGGGAGAGATGAGGGACAGGGAATGCAGGGGAGGGATTAGGGACAGGGTCTGTAGGGGAGGGATGAGGGAGAGGGAATGCAGGGGAGGGATGAAGGACAGGGTCTGTAGGGGAGGGATGAGGGAGAGGGAATGCAGGGAGGGATGAGGGAGAGGGAATGCAGGGGAGGGATGAGGGAGAGGGAATGCAGGGGAGGGATGAGGGACAGGGTCTGTAGGGGAGGGATGAGGGAGAGGGAATGCAGGGGAGGGATGAGGGAGAGGGAATGCAGTGGAGGGATGAGGGAGTCTGTAGGGGAGGGATGAGGGACAGGGTCTGTAGGGGAGGGATGAGGGACAGGGTCTGTAGGGGAGGGATGAGGGAGAAGGAATGCAGGGGAGGGATGAGGGAATGGGTCTGTAGGGGAGGGATGAGTGACAGGGTCTGTAGGGGAGGGATGAGGGAGAGGGAATGCAGGGGAGGGATGAGGGAGAGGGAATGCAGGGAGGGATGAGGGACAGGGTCTGTAGGGGATGGATGAGGGAGAGGGAATGCAGGGGAGGGATGAGGGAGAGGGAATGCAGGGGAGGGATGAGGGAGAGGGAATGCAGGGAGGGATGAGGGAGAGGGAATGCAGGGAGGGATGAGGGAGAGGGAATGCAGGGGAGGGATGAGGGAGAGGGAATGCAGGGGAGGGATGAGGGACAGGGTCTGTAGGGGAGGGATGAGGGAGAGGGAATGCAGGGAGAGATGAGGGAGAGGGAATGCAGGGAGGAATGAGGGAGAGGGAATGCAGGGGAGAGATGAGGGACAGGGAATGCAGGCAACAGAGGGAGGGAGGAATCGGAGGGGAGAGGAAGGGAGGAAGTGGAGAGGCAGGGCGGAGTTGGGAAGGAGGAAATGTCAGAGAGGGGGGAGGATTTGTTTCCCTCGCACAGGGCCTCTATTGTCCTGGAGATTTGCATTGCCCCGGCTGGTTCCTGTTTGGCGAGTCGGACTCTCGCTCACAGCTCCCTGCTCGTCGCCGGGCCTCAGACGCCCTGCCTGCGGGAAGCCGGGGGCCCCAAGACAAGCCCCCAGACCCCATCGAGGTGAGTCGGCCCCCTCCCTGCGAGTGAGGTGAACAGCTCCCCTCGAAACTCGCTCCCTCCACAGCGCCTCTTCGACTTCCTCGTCCTTCCTTATAATGTGGCATTCTCCCTCTCTCCCTCCCTCTCTTTCCCTCTATCTCTCTGTCTCTTTCTATCTTGCCCCTTCCCCTCCCCCTCCACCTCTCCTCTCTCTCTCGGCTTCCCCCCTCACTCTCACCCCTTCCCCCTGATCTTACCCCTCTCCCCCACCACCACCCCCCCACGTCTCCCTCGAGATACCCGTCACACGCCGACCACAGCCGCCCACATTTTCCCCGACCCTCCACCTTTCCCGGGGGGGTGGTGAGTGGTGAGGGGTGAGGGGTGGGGTGGGCGGTTTGGGGACGTGATGCCATTTAGACCTGGGTCATTCGATCTCAGATTCTCTCTCTCCCCCCCCACCTTCTCCTTCTTCCTCCCCCCCACCTTCCCCTTCTTCCCTCCCCCCTCCTTCCCTTCTTCCCTTCCCCCCACCTTCCCCTTCTTCCCTCCCCCCACCTTCCCCTTCGTCCCACCCCCCCACTTTCCCCTTCTTCCCTCCCCCCCACCTTCTCCTTCTTCCTCCCCCCCACCTTCCCCTTCTTCCCTCCCCCCCACCTTCCCCTTCTTCCCTCCCCCGTCTTCCCCTTCGTCCCTCCCCCCCACCTTCTCCTTCTTCCTCCCCCCCCACCTTCCCCTTCTTCCCTCCCCCCAACTTCCCCTTCTTCCCTACCCCCCACCTTCCCCTTCTTCCCTCCCCCCACCTTCCCATTCTTCCCTCCCCCCCACCTTCCCCTTCGTCCCTCCCCCCCACCTTCCCTTCTTCCCTCCCCCCCACCTTCCCCTTCTTCCCTCCCCCCACCTTCCCTTCTTCCCTCCCCCCCACCTTCCCCTTCTTCCCTGCCCCCCACCTTCCCCTTCTTCCCTCCCCCCCACCTTCCCCTTCGTCCCTCCCCCCCACCTTCCCCTTCTTCCCTCCCCCCCACCTTCCCCTTCTTCCCTCCCCCCACCTTCCCCTTCGTCCCTCCCCCCCACCTTCCTTCTTCCCTCCCCCCTCCAGCTTGCCCTTCTTCTCTCCCCCCCACCATCCCCTTCTTCCCTCCCCCCCACCTTCCCCTTCTTCCCTCCCCCCTTCCCCTTCTTCCTTCCCCCTTCCCCTTCTTCCTTCCCCCTTCCCCTCCTTCCCTCCCCCCACCTTCCCCTTCTTCCCTCCCCCCCACCTTCCCC
>NW_027277970.1:0-22128 GCF_030028105.1 Mobula birostris
GGGCATGATTTTCAGGGCATGAGATTCAGGGCATGAGATTCAGTGCAGGAGATTCAGGACAGGAGTTTCAGTGCTGGAGTTTCAGGGCTGGTGTTTCAGGGCATGAGATTCAGGGCATGAGTTTCAGGGCAGGTGATTCTGGGCAGGAGTTTCAGGGCATGAGATTCAGGGCAGGAATTTCAGGGCATGAGATTCAGGACATTAGATTCAGGGCATGAGATTCAGGGCAGGAGTTTCAGGGCATGAGATTCAGGGCATGAGTTTCAGGGCAGTAGATTCAGGGCAGGAGTTTCAGAGCATGAGATTCAGGGCAAGAGTTTCAGTGCAGGAGATTCAGGGCCGGAGATTCAGTGCAGTGATTTTAGGGCATGAGATTCAGGGCATGAGTTTCAGGGCAGGAGATTCAGGGCAGGAGTTTCAGTGCAGGAGTTTCTGCAGAAGAGATTATGGGCAGGAGTTTCAGGCATGTTATTCAGGGCATTCGTTTCAGGGCATGAGATTCAGGGCTGTAGATTCAGGGCAGGAGTTTCAGGGCATGAGATTCAGGGCATGACTTTCAGTACAGGAGTTTCAGGGCATGAGATTCAGGGCATGAGCTTCATGGCATGTGGTTCAGGGCATGAGTTTTAGGGCAGGAGATTCAGGGCAGTAGATTCAGTGCCGGAGTTTTAGGGCATGATTTTCACAGCATGAGTTTCAGGGCAGGAGATTCAGGGCAGGAGTTTCAGGGCATGAGATTCAGGGCATGACTTTCAGGGCTGTAGATTCAGGGCAGGAGTTTCAGTGCAGGAGTTTCTGCAGAAGAGATTGTGGGCAGGAGTTTCAGGGCATGTTATTCAGGGCAGTAGTTCAGAGCATGAGATTCAGGGCATGAGTTTCAGGGCAGGAGATTCAGGGCATGAGATTCAGGGCATGTGTTTGAGGGCATGAGATTCAGGGCAGGAGTTTCAGGGTATGAGATTCAGGGCATGAGTTTCAGGCCGAGATTCAGGGAATTAGTTTCAAGGCATTAGATTCAGGGCAGGAGTTTCAGGGCATGACTTTCAGTACAGGAGTTTCAGGGCATGAGATTCAGGGCATGAGTTTCAGGGCATGTGGTTCAGGGCATGAGTTTCAGGGCATGTGGTTCAGGGCATGAGTTTTAGGGCAGGAGATTCAGGGCAGTAGCTTCAGTGCCAGAGTTTTATGGCATGATTTTCAGGGCATGAGTTTCAGGGCAGGAGATTCGGGGCAAGAGTTTCAGGGCATGAGATTCAGGGCATGAGATTCAGGGCATGACTTTCAGTACAGGATTTTCAGGGCATGAGATTCAGGGCATGAGTTTCAGAGCATGTAGTTCAGTGCATGAGTTTTAGGGCAGGAGATTCAGGGCAGTATATTCAGTGCCGGAGTTTTAGGGCATGATTTTCAGGGCATGAGATTCAGGGCATGAGATTCAGTGCAGGAGATTCAGGACAGGAGTTTCAGTGCTGGAGTTTCAGGGCTGGTGTTTCAGGGCATGAGATTCAGGGCATGAGTTTCAGGGCCAGGTGATTCTGGGCAGGAGTTTCAGGCATGAGATTCAGGGCATGAGTTTCAGGCATGAGATTCAGGGCAGGAATTTCAGGGCATGAGATTCAGGACATTAGATTCAGGGCAGGAGTTTCAGGGCATGAGATTCAGGGCATGAGTTTCAGGGCAGTAGATTCAGGGCAGGAGTTTCAGAGCATGAGATTCAGGCAAGAGTTTCAGTGCAGGAGATTCAGGGCCGGAGATTCAGTGCAGTGGTTTTAGGGCATGAGATTCAGGGCATGAGTTTCAGGGCAGGAGATTCAGGGCAGGAGGTTCAGTGCAGAGTTTCTGCAGAAGAGATTATGGGCAGGAGTTTCAGGGCATGTTATTCAGGGCATTAGTTTCAGGGCATGAGATTCAGGGCTGTAGATTCAGGGCAGGAGTTTCAGGCATGAGATTCAGGGCATGACTTTCAGTACAGGAGTTTCAGGGCATGAGATTCAGGGCATGAGCTTCATGGCATGTGGTTCAGGCATGAGTTTTAGGGCAGGAGATTCAGGGCAGGAATTTCAGGGCATGAGATTCAGGACATTAGATTCAGGGCAGGAGTTTCAGGGCATGAGATTCAGGGCATGAGTTTCAGGGCAGTAGATTCAGGGCAGGAGTTTCAGAGCATGAGATTCAGGGCAAGAGTTTCAGTGCAGGAGATTCAGGGCCGGAGATTCAGTGCAGTGGTTTTAGGGCATGAGATTCAGGGCATGAGTTTCAGGGCAGGAGATTCAGGGCAGGAGGTTCAGTGCAGGAGTTTCTGCAGAAGAGATTATGGGCAGGAGTTTTAGGGCATGTTATTCAGGGCATTAGTTTCAGGGCATGAGATTCAGGGCTGTAGATTCAGGGCAGGAGTTTCAGGGCATGAGATTCAGGGCATGACTTTCAGTACAGGAGTTTCAGGGCATGAGATTCAGGGCATGAGCTTCATGGCATGTGGTTCAGGGCATGAGTTTTAGGGCAGGAGATTCAGGGCAGTAGATTCAGTGCCGGAGTTTTAGGGCATGATTTTCACAGCATGAGTTTCAGGGCAGGAGATTCAGGGCAGGAGTTTCAGGGCATGAGATTCAGGGCATGACTTTCAGGGCTGTAGATTCAGGGCAGGAGTTTCAGTGCAGGAGTTTCTGCAGAAGAGATTGTGGGCAGGAGTTTCAGGGCATGTTATTCAGGGCAGTAGTTTCAGAGCATGAGATTCAGGGCATGACATTCAGTACAGGAGTTTCAGGGCATGAGATTCAGGACATGAGTTTCAGGGCATCAGATTCAGGGCATGAGTTTTAGTGCAGGAGATTCAGGGCAGGAGATTCAATACCGGAGATTTAGGGCATGAGATTCAGGGCTGTAGTTTCAGGGCTTGAGATTCAGGGCAGGAGTTACAGGGCACGAGATTCAGGGCATGAGTTTCAGGGCAGGAGATTCAGGGCATGATATTCAGGGCAGGAGTTTCAGGGCATGAGATTCAGGGCATGAGTTTCAGGGCAGGAGATTCAGGGCATGAGATTCAGGGCATGTGTTTGAGGGCATGAGATTCAGGGCAGGAGTTTCAGGGTATGAGATTCAGGGCATGAGTTTCAGGGCCGGAGATTCAGGGAATTAGTTTCAGAGCATGAGATTCAGGGCAAGAGTTTCAGTGCAGGAGATTCAGGGCCGGAGATTCAGTGCAGTGGTTTTAGGGCATGAGATTCAGGGCATGAGTTTCAGGGCAGGAGATTCAGGGCAGGAGGTTCAGTGCAGGAGTTTCTGCAGAAGAGATTATGGGCAGGAGTTTCAGGGCATGTTATTCAGGGCATTAGTTTCAGGGCATGAGATTCAGGGCTGTAGATTCAGGGCAGGAGTTTCAGGGCATGAGATTCAGGGCATGACTTTCAGTACAGGAGTTTCAGGGCATGAGATTCAGGGCATGAGCTTCATGGCATGTGGTTCAGGGCATGAGTTTTAGGGCAGGAGATTCAGGGCAGTAGATTCAGTGCCGGAGTTTTAGGGCATGATTTTCACAGCATGAGTTTCAGGGCAGGAGATTCAGGGCAGGAGTTTCAGGGCATGAGATTCAGGGCATGACTTTCAGGGCTGTAGATTCAGGGCAGGAGTTTCAGTGCAGGAGTTTCTGCAGAAGAGATTGTGGGCAGGAGTTTCAGGGCATGTTATTCAGGGCAGTAGTTTCAGAGCATGAGATTCAGGGCATGACATTCAGTACAGGAGTTTCAGGGCATGAGATTCAGGACATGAGTTTCAGGGCATCAGATTCAGGGCATGAGTTTTAGTGCAGGAGATTCAGGGCAGGAGATTCAATACCGGAGATTTAGGGCATGAGATTCAGGGCTGTAGTTTCAGGGCTTGAGATTCAGGGCAGGAGTTTCAGGGCATGAGATTCAGGGCATGAGTTTCTGGGCAGGAGATTCAGGGCATGAGATTCAGGGCATGTGTTTCAGGGCATGAGATTCAGGGCATGAGTTTCAGGGTATGTGATTCAGTGCAGGAGTTTTAGGGCAGGAGATTCAGGGCAGTAGATTCAGTGCCGGAGTTTTAGGGCATGATTTTCACGGCATGAGTTTCAGGGCGGGAGATTCAATGCCGGAGAATTAGGGCATGAGATTCAGGGCAGGGGATTCTGGGCAGGAGTTTCAGGGAATGAGATTCAGGGCAGGAGTTTCAGTGCAGGAGTTTCTGCAGAAGAGATTGTGGGCAGGAGTTTCAGGGCATCTTATTCAGGGCATTAGTTTCAGGGAATGAGATTCAGGGTTCGAGATTCTGGGCAGGAGTTTCAAGGCATGAGATTCAGGGCATGAGTTTCTGGGCAGGAGATTCAGGGCATGAGATTCAGGGCATGTGTTTCAGGGCATGAGATTCAGGGCATGAGTTTCAGGGTATGTGATTCAGGGCATGAGTTTTAGGGCAGGAGATTCAGGGCGGGAGATTCAAAGCCGGAGATTTAGGGCATGAGATTCAGGGCTGTAGTTTCAGGGCTTGAGATTCAGGGCAGGAGTTTCAGGGCATGAGATTCAGGGCATGAGTTTCTGGGCAGGAGATTCAGGGCATGAGATTCAGGGCATGTGTTTCAGGGCATGAGATTCAGGGCAGGAGTTTCAGGACATGAGATTCAGGGCAAGAGTTTCAGGGCAGGAGATTCAGGGCAGCAGTTTCAGGGCATGTGTTTCAGGACATGAGTTTCAGGGCAGGAGATTCAGCACAGGAGATTAAGTGCCGGCGTTTTAGGGCATGAGATTGAGGCATGAGTTTCAGGGCAGGAGATTCAGGGCAGGAGTTTCAGTGCTGGAGTTTCTGCAGAATAGATTCAGGTCAGGAGTTTCAGGGCATGAGATTCAGGGCATGAGATTCAGGGCAGGAGATTCAGGACAGGAGTTTCAGTGCTGGAGTTTCAGGGCTGGTGTTTCAGGGCATGAGATTCAGGGCATGAGTTTCAGGGCAGGTGATTCTGGGCAGGAGTTTCAGGGCATGAGATTCAGGGCAGGAGTTTCAGGACATCAGATTCAGCGCTTTGGTTTCAGGGCTGGAGATTCAGGGCAGGAGTTTCAGGGCGTGAGATTCAGGGCATGAGATTCAGTGCAGGAGATTCAGGACAGGAGTTTCAGTGCTGGAGTTTCAGGGCTGGTGTTTCAGGGCATGAGATTCAGGGCATGAGTTTCAGGGCAGGTGATTCTGGGCAGGAGTTTCAGGGCATGAGATTCAGGGCATGAGTTTCAGGGCATGAGATTCAGGGCAGGAATTTCAGGGCATGAGATTCAGGACATTAGATTCAGGGCATGAGATTCAGGGCAGGAGTTTCAGGGCATGAGATTCAGGGCATGAGTTTCAGGGCAGTAGATTCAGGGCAGGAGTTTCAGAGCATGAGATTCAGGGCAAGAGTTTCAGTGCAGGAGATTCAGGGCCGGAGATTCAGTGCAGTGGTTTTAGGGCATGAGATTCAGGGCATGAGTTTCAGGGCAGGAGATTCAGGGCAGGAGTTTCAGTGCAGGAGTTTCTGCAGAAGAGATTATGGGCAGGAGTTTCAGGGCATGTTATTCAGGGCATTAGTTTCAGGGCATGAAATTCAGGGCTTGAGATTCAGGGCAGGAGTTTCAGGGCATGAGATTCAGCGCATGAGTTTCAGGGCAGGAGATTCAGGGTTTGATATTCAGGGCAGGACATTCAGTACAGGAGTTTCAGGGCATGAGTTTCAGGGCATGAGATTCAGGGCATGAGTTTCAGGGCATGAGATTCAGGGCATTAGTTACAAGGCATGAGATTCAGGGCATGAGATTCAGGGCATGAGATTCAGGGCAGGAGATTCAGGACAGGAGTTTCAGTGCTGGAGTTTCAGGGCTGGTGTTTTAGGGCATGAGTTTCAGAGCATGAGTTTCAGGGCAGGAGATTCTGAGTAGGAGTTTCAGGGCTGGAGTTTCAGCAGAAGAGATTCAGGGCAGGAGTTTCAGGACATGAGATTCAGCGCTGTGGTTTCAGGGCTGGAGATTCAGGGCAGGAGTTTCAGGGCATGAGATTTAGGGCATGAGATTCAGTGCAGGAGATTCAGGACAGGAGTTTCAGTGCTGGAGTTTCAGGGCTGGTGTTTCAGGGCATGAGATTCAGGGCATGAGTTTCAGGGCAGGGGATTCTGGGCAGGAGTTTCAGGGCATGAGATTCGGCGCAGGAGTTTCAGTGCAGGAGCTTCTGCAGAAGAGATTGTGGGCAGGAGTTTCAGGGCATCTTATTCAGGTAATTAGTTTCAGGGCATGAGATTCAGGGCTCGAGTTTCTGGGCAGGAGATTCAGGGCATGAGATTCAGGGCATGTGTTTCAGAGCATGAGATTCAGGGCATGAGTTTCAGGGTTTGTGATTCAGGGCATGAGTTTTAGGGCAGGAGATTCAGGGCAGGAGATTCTGAGTAGGAGTTTCAGGGCTGGAGTTTCAGCAGAAGAGATTCAGGGCAGGAGTTTCAGGACATGAGATTCAGCGCTGTGGTTTCAGGGCTGGAGATTCAGGGCAGGAGTTTCAGGGCATGAGATTTAGGGCATGAGACTCAGTGCAGGAGATTCAGGACAGGAGTTTCAGTGCTGGAGTTTCAGGGCTGGTGTTTCAGGGCATGAGATTCAGGGCATGAGTTTCAGGGCAGGGGATTCTGGGCAGGAGTTTCAGGGCATGAGATTCGGCGCAGGAGTTTCAGTGCAGGTGCTTCTGTAGAAGAGATTGTGGGCAGGAGTTTCAGGGCATCTTATTCAGGTAATTAGTTTCAGGGCATGAGATTCAGGGCTCGAGTTTCTGGGCAGGAGATTCAGGGCATGAGATTCAGGGCATGTGTTTCAGAGCATGAGATTCAGGGCATGAGTTTCAGGGTTTGTGATTCAGGGCATGAGTTTTAGGGCAGGAGATTCAGGGCAGGAGATTCAGGGCTGTAGTTTCAGGGCTTGAGATTCAGGGCTGTAGATTCAGGGCAGGAGTTTCAGGGTATGAGATTCAGGGGATGACTTTCAGTACAGGAGTTTCACGGCATGAAATTCAGGGTATGAGTTTCAGGGCAGTAGATTCAGGGCAGGAGTTTCAGGGCATGAGATTCAGGGCAGGAGATTTAGGGCTGTAGTTTCAGGGCTTGAGATTCAGGGCAGGAGTTTCAGGGCAGGAGATTCAGGGCATGAGATTCAGGGCAAATGTTTCAGGGCATGAGATTCAGGGCAGGAGTTTCAGGGTATGAGATTCAGGGCATGAGTTTCGGGGCCGGAGATTCAGGGAATTAGTTTCAAGGCGTGAGATTCAGGGCAGGAGTTTCAGGGCATGAGATTCAGTGCATGACATTCAGTACAGGAGTTTCAGGGCATGAGATTCAGGGCATGAGTTTCAGGGCACGTGATTCAGGGCATGAGTTTTAGGGCAGGAGTTTCCGGGCGGGAGATTCAATACCGGAGATTTAGGGCATGAGATTCAGGGCTGTAGTTTCCGGGCTTGAGATTCAGGGCAGGAGTTACAGGGCACGAGATTCAGGGCATGAGTTTCAGGGCAGGAGATTCAGGGCATGAGATTCAGGGCAGGAGTTTCAGGGCATGAGATTCAGGGCATGAGTTTCAGGGCAGGAGATTCAGGGCATGAGATTCAGGGCATGTGTTTGAGGGCATGAGATTCAGGGCAGGAGTTTCAGGGTATGAGATTCAGGGCATGAGTTTCAGGGCCGGAGATTCAGGGAATTAGTTTCAAGGCATTAGATTCAGGGCAGGAGTTTCAGGGCATGACTTTCAGTACAGGAGTTTCAGGGCATGAGATTGAGGGCATGAGTTTCAGGGCATGAGATTCAGGGCAGTAGAATCAGGGCAGGAGTTTCAGAGCATGAGATTCAGGGCAAGAGTTTCAGTGCAGGAGATTCAGGGCCGGAGATTCAGAGCAGTGGTTTTAGGGCATGAGATTCAGGGCATGAATTTCAGGGCAGGAGATTCAGGGCAAGAGTTTCAGTGCAGGAGATTCAGGGCCGGAGATTCAGAGCAGTGGTTTTAGGGCATGAGATTCAGGGCATGAATTTCAGGGCAGGAGATTCAGGACAGGAGTTTCAGTGCTGGGGTTTCAGGGCTGGTGATTCAGGGCATGAGTTTCAGGGCAGGAGATTCTGGGTAGGAGTTTCAGGGCTGGAGTTCCAGCAGAAGAGATTCAGGGCAGGAGTTTCAGGACATGAGATTCAGCGCTGTGGTTTAAGGGCTGGAGATTCAGGGCCGGAGTTTCAGGGCATGAGATTTAGGGCATTAGATTCAGTGCAGGAGATTCAGGACAGGAGTTTCAGGCTGGAGTTTCAGGGCTGGTGTATCAGGGCATGAGATTCAGGGCATGAGTTTCAGGGCAGGGGATTCTGGGCAGGAGTTTAAGGGCATGAGATTCAGGGCAGGAGTTTCAGTGCAGGAGTTTCTGCAGAAGAGATTGTGGGCAGGAGTTTCAGGGCATCATATTCAGGGAATTAGTTTCAGGGCATGAGATTCAGGGCTGTAGATTCAGGGCTCGAGATTCTGGGCAGGAGTTTCAAGGCATGAGATTCAGGGCATGTGTTTCAGGGCATGAGATTCAGCATGAGTTTCAGGGCATGAGATTCAGGGCATGAGTTTCAGGGCAGGAGATTCAGGGCGGGAGATTCAATGCCGGAGATTTAGGGCATGAGATTCAGGGCTGTAGTTTCAGGGCTTGAGATTCAGGGCAGGGGTTTCAGGGCATGAGATTCAGGGCATGAGTTTCAGGGCATGTAGTTACGTGCATGAGTTTTAGGGCAGGAGATTCAGGGCTGTAGATTCAGTGCCGGAGTTTTAGGGCATGATTTTCACAGCATGAGTTTCAGGGCAGGAGATTCACAGCAGGAGTTTCAGGGCATGAGATTCAGGGCATGACTTTCAGGGATGTAGATTCAGGGCAGTAGTTTCAGTGCAGGAGTTTCTGCAGAAGAGATTGTGGGCAGGAGTTTCAGGGCATGGTATACAGGGCATTAGTTTCAGGGCATGAGATTCAGGGCAGGAGTTTCAGGGTATGAGATTCAGGGCATGACTTTCAGTACAGGAGTTTCACGGCATGAAATTCAGGGCAGGAGTTTCAGGGCATGAGATTCAGTGCATGACTTTCTGAACAGGATTTTCAGGGCATGAGATTCAGGGCATGAGTTTCAGGGCATGTAGTTCAGTGCATGAGTTTTAGGGCAGGAGATTCAGGGCAGTAGATTCAGTGCTGGAGTTTCAGGGCATGATTTTCAGGGCATGAGTTTCAGGGCAGGAGATTCAGGGCAGGAGTTTCAGGGCATGAGATTCAGGGCATGACTTTCAGGGCTGTAGATTCAGGGCAGGAGTTTCAGAGCATGAGATTCAGGGCAAGAGTTTCAGTGCAGGAGATTCAGGGCCGGAGATTCAGTGCAGTGGTTTTACGGCATGAGATTCAGGGCATGAATTTCAGTGCAGGAGATTCAGGGCCGGAGATTCAGTGCAGTGGCTTTAGGGCATGAGATTCAGGGCATGAGTTTCAGGGCATGAGTTTCAGGGCATGTGATTCAGGGCATGAGTTTTAGGGCAGGAGATTCAGGGCGGGAGATTCAATGCCGGAGATTTAGGGCATGAAATTAAGGGCTGTAGTTTCAGGGCTTGAGATTCAGGGCATGAGTTTCAGGACTGTAGATTCAGGGCAGGAGTTTCAGGACATGAGATTCAGGGCAAGAGTTTCAGGGCAGGAGATTCAGGGCAGCAGTTTCAGGTCATGTGTTTCAGGACATGAGTTTCAGGGCAGGAGATTCAGCACAGGAGATTAAGTGCCGGCGTTTTAGGGCATGAGATTGAGGTATGAGTTTCAGGGCAGGAGATTCAGGGCAGGAGTTTCAGTGCTGGAGTTTCTGCAGAATAGATTCAGGTCAGGAGTTTCAGGGCATGAGATTCAGGGCATGAGATTCAGGGCAGGAGATTCAGGACAGGAGTTTCAGTGCTGGAGTTTCAGGGCTGGTGTTTCAGGGCATGAGATTCAGGGCATGAGATTCAGGGCAGGAGATTCAGGACAGGAGTTTCAGTGCTGGAGTTTCAGGGCTGGTGTTTCAGGGCATGAGATTCAGGGCATGAGTTTCAGGGCAGGAGATTCTGGGTAGGAGTTTCAGGGCTGGAGATTCAGCAGAAGAGATTCAGGGCAGGAGTTTCAGGACATCAGATTCAGCGCTTTGGTTTCAGGGCTGGAGATTCAGGGCAGGAGTTTCAGGGCATGAGATTCAGGGCATGAGATTCAGTGCAGGAGATTCAGGACAGGAGTTTCAGTGCTGGAGTTTCAGGGCTGGTGTTTCAGGGCATGAGATTCAGGGCATGAGTTTCAGGGCAGGTGATTCTGGGCAGGAGTTTCAGGGCATGAGATTCAGGGCATGAGTTTCAGGGCATGAGATTCAGGGCAGGAATTTCAGGGCATGAGATTCAGGGCATTAGATTCAGGGCATGAGATTCAGGGCAGGAGTTTCAGGGCATGAGATTCAGGGCATGAGTTTCAGGGCAGTAGATTCAGGGCAGGAGTTTCAGAACATGAGATTCAGGGCAAGAGTTTCAGTGCAGGAGATTCAGGGCCGGAGATTCAGTGCAGTGGTTTTAGGGCATGAGATTCAGGGCATGAGGTTCAGGGCAGGAGATTCAGGGCAGGAGTTTCAGTGCAGGAGTTTCTGCAGAAGAGATTATGGGCAGGAGTTTCAGGGCATGTTATTCAGGGCATTAGTTTCAGGGCATGAGATTCAGGGCTTGAGTTTCAGGGCATGAGATTCAGGGCAGGAGATTCAGGACAGGAGTTTCAGTGCTGTAGTTTCAGGGCTGGTGTTTTAGGGCATGAGTTTCAGAGCATGAGTTTCAGGGCAGGAGATTCTGAGTAGGAGTTTCAGGGCTGGAGTTTCAGCAGAAGAGATTCAGGGCAGGAGTTTCAGGACATGAGATTCAGCGCTGTGGTTTCAGGGCTGGAGATTCAGGGCAGGAGTTTCAGGGCATGAGATTTAGGGCATGAGATTCAGTGCAGGAGATTCACACAGGAGTTTCAGTGCTGGAGTTTCAGGGCTGGTGTTTCAGGGCATGAGATTCAGGGCATGAGTTTCAGGGCAGGGGATTCTGGGCAGGAGTTTCAGGGCATGAGATTCGGTGCAGGAGTTTCAGTGCAGGAGCTTCTGCAGAAGAGATTGTGGGCAGGAGTTTCAGGGCATCTTATTCAGGTAATTAGTTTCAGGGCATGAGATTCAGGGCTCGAGTTTCTGTGCAGGAGATTCAGGGCATGAGATTCAGGGCATGTGTTTCAGAGCATGAGATTCAGGGCATGAGTTTCAGGGTTTGTGATTCAGGGCATGAGTTTTAGGGCAGGAGATTCAGGGCAGGAGATTCTGAGTAGGAGTTTCAGGGCTGGAGTTTCAGCAGAAGAGATTCAGGGCAGGAGTTTCAGGACATGAGATTCAGCGCTGTGGTTTCAGGGCTGGAGATTCAGGGCAGGAGTTTCAGGGCATGAGATTTAGGGCATGAGATTCAGTGCAGGAGATTCAGGACAGGAGTTTCAGTGCTGGAGTTTCAGGGCTGGTGTTTCAGGGCATGAGATTCAGGGCATGAGTTTCAGGGCAGGGGATTCTGGGCAGGAGTTTCAGGGCATGAGATTCGGCGCAGGAGTTTCAGTGCAGGAGCTTCTGCAGTAGAGATTGTGGGCAGGAGTTTCAGGGCATCTTATTCAGGTAATTAGTTTCAGGGCATGAGATTCAGGGCTCGAGTTTCTGGGCAGGAGATTCAGGGCATGAGATTCAGGGCATGTGTTTCAGAGCATGAGATTCAGGGCATGAGTTTCAGGGTTTGTGATTCAGGGCATGAGTTTTAGGGCAGGACATTCAGGGCAGGAGATTCAGGGCTGTAGTTTCAGGGCTTGAGATTCAGGGCTGTAGATTCAGGGCAGGAGTTTCAGGACATGAGATTCAGCGCTGTGGTTTCAGGGCTGGAGATTCAGGGCAGGAGTTTCAGGGCATGAGATTTAGGGCATGAGATTCAGTGCAGGAGATTCAGGACAGGAGTTTCAGTGCTGGAGTTTCAGGGCTGGTGTTTCAGGGCATGAGATTCAGGGCATGAGTTTCAGGGCAGGGGATTCTGGGCAGGAGTTTCAGGGCATGAGATTCGGCGCAGGAGTTTCAGTGCAGGAGCTTCTGCAGAAGAGATTGTGGGCAGGAGTTTCAGGGCATCTTATTCAGGTAATTAGTTTCAGGGCATGAGATTCAGGGCTCGAGTTTCTGGGCAGGAGATTCAGGGCATGAGATTCAGGGCATGTGTTTCAGAGCATGAGATTCAGGGCATGAGTTTCAGGGTTTGTGATTCAGGGCATGAGTTTTAGGGCAGGAGATTCAGGGCAGGAGATTCTGAGTAGGAGTTTCAGGGCTGGAGTTTCAGCAGAAGAGATTCAGGGCAGGAGTTTCAGGACATGAGATTCAGCGCTGTGGTTTCAGGGCTGGAGATTCAGGGCAGGAGTTTCAGGGCATGAGATTTAGGGCATGAGACTCAGTGCAGGAGATTCAGGACAGGAGTTTCAGTGCTGGAGTTTCAGGGCTGGTGTTTCAGGGCATGAGATTCAGGGCATGAGTTTCAGGGCAGGGGATTCTGGGCAGGAGTTTCAGGGCATGAGTTTCAGGGTTTGTGATTCAGGGCATGAGTTTTAGGGCAGGAGATTCAGGGCAGGAGATTCAGGGCTGTAGTTTCAGGGCTTGAGATTCAGGGCTGTAGATTCAGGGCAGGAGTTTCAGGGTATGAGATTCAGGGGATGACTTTCAGTACAGGAGTTTCACGGCATGAAATTCAGGGTATGAGTTTCAGGGCAGTAGATTCAGGGCAGGAGTTTCAGGGCATGAGATTCAGGGCAGGAGATTTAGGGCTGTAGTTTCAGGGCTTGAGATTCAGGGCAGGAGTTTCAGGGCAGGAGATTCAGGGCATGAGATTCAGGGCAAATGTTTTAGGGCATGAGATTCAGGGCAGGAGTTTCAGGGTATGAGATTCAGGGCATGAGTTTCGGGGCCGGAGATTCAGGGAATTAGTTTCAAGGCGTGAGATTCAGGGCAGGTGTTTCAGGGCATGAGATTCAGTGCATGACATTCAGTACAGGAGTTTCAGGGCATGAGATTCAGGGCATGAGTTTCAGGGCATGTGATTCAGGGCATGAGTTTTAGGGCAGGAGTTTCCGGGCGGGAGATTCAATACCGGAGATTTAGGGCATGAGATTCAGGGCTGTAGTTTCCGGGCTTGAGATTCAGGACAGGAGTTACAGGGCACGAGATTCAGGGTTCAGGGCAGGAGATTCAGGGCATGAGATTCAGGGCAGGAGTTTCAGGGCATGAGATTCAGGGCATGAGTTTCAGGGCAGGAGATTCAGGGCATGAGATTCAGGGCATGTGTTTGAGGGCATGAGATTCAGGGCAGGAGTTTCAGGGTATGAGATTCAGGGCATGAGTTTCAGGGCCGGAGATTCAGGGAATTAGTTTCAAGGCATTAGATTCAGGGCAGGAATTTCAGGGCATGACTTTCAGTACAGGAGTTTCAGGGCATGAGATTCAGGGCATGAGTTTCAGGGCATGTGGTTCAGGGCATGAGTTTCAGGGCATGTGGTTCAGGGCATGAGTTTTAGGGCAGGAGATTCAGGGCAGTAGCTTCAGTGCCAGAGTTTTATGGCATGATTTTCAGGGCATGAGTTTCAGGGCAGGAGATTCGGGGCAAGAGTTTCAGGGCATGAGATTCAGGGCATGAGGTTCAGGGCAGTAGATTCAGGGCAGGAGTTTCAGGGCATGAGATTCAGGGCATGACTTTCAGTACAGGATTTTCAGGGCATGAGATTCAGGGCATGAGTTTCAGGGCATGTAGTTCAGTGCATGAGTTTTAGGGCAGGAGATTCAGGGCAGTAGATTCAGTGCCGGAGTTTTAGGGCATGATTTTCACGGCATGAGTTTCAGGGCCGGAGATTCAGTGCAGGAGTTTCAGCGCATGAGATTCAGGGCAGTAGAATCAGGGCAGGAGTTTCAGAGCATGAGATTCAGGGCAAGAGTTTCAGTGCAGGAGATTCAGGGCCGGAGATTCAGAGCAGTGGTTTTAGGGCATGAGATTCAGGGCATGAATTTCAGGGCAGGAGATTCAGGGCAGGAGTTTCAGTGCAGGAGTTTCTGCAGAAGAGATTGTGGGCAGGAGTTTCAGGGCATGTTATTCAGGGCATTAGTTTCAGGGCATGAGATTCAGTGCTGTAGATTCAGGGCTTGATATTCAGGGCAGGAGATTCAGTACAGGAGTTTCAGGGTATGAGATTCAGGGCATGAGTTTCAGGGCCGGAGATTCAGGGCATTAGTTTCAAGGCATGAGATTCAGGGCATGAGATTCAGGGCATGAGATTCAGGGCAGGAGTTTCAGGACATGAGATTCAGCGCTGTGGTTTAAGGGCTGGTGATTCAGGGCATGAGTTTCAGGGCATGAGATTTAGGGCATTAGATTCAGTGCAGGAGATTCAGGACAGGAGTTTCAGGCTGGAGTTTCAGGGCTGGTGTATCAGGGCATGAGATTCAGGGCATGAGTTTCAGGGCAGGGGATTCTGGGCAGGAGTTTAAGGGCATGAGATTCAGGGCAGGAGTTTCAGTGCAGGAGTTTCTGCAGAAGAGATTGTGGGCAGGAGTTTCAGGGCATCATATTTAGGGAATTAGTTTCAGGGCATGAGATTCAGGGCTGTAGATTCAGGGCTCGAGATTCTGGGCAGGAGTTTCAAGGCATGAGATTCAGGGCATGAGATTCAGGGCATGTGTTTCAGGGCATGAGATTCAGGGCATGGGTTTCAGGGCATGAGATTCAGGGCATGAGTTTCAGGGCAGGAGATTCAGGGCGGGAGATTCAATGCCGGAGATTTAGGGCATGAGATTCAGGGCTGTAGTTTCAGGGCTTGAGATTCAGGGCAGGGGTTTCAGGGCATGAGATTCAGGGCATGCGTTTCAGGGCATGTAGTTACGTGCATTAGTTTTAGGGCAGGAGATTCAGGGCTGTAGATTCAGTGCCGGAGTTTTAGGGCATGATTTTCACAGCATGAGTTTCAGGGCAGGAGATTCACGGCAGGAGTTTCAGGGCATGAGATTCAGGGCATGACTTTCAGGGATGTAGATTCAGGGCAGTAGTTTCAGTGCAGGAGTTTCTGCAGAAGAGATTGTGGGCAGGAGTTTCAGGGCATGGTATACAG
This sequence comes from Mobula birostris, assembly GCF_030028105.1. Lineage (NCBI taxonomy): Eukaryota > Metazoa > Chordata > Chondrichthyes > Myliobatiformes > Myliobatidae > Mobula > Mobula birostris. The sequence goes on from NW_027277970.1 coordinate 15,211, forward strand.
GGCATTAGTTTCAGGGCATGAGATTCAGGGCAGGAGTTTCAGGGTATGAGATTCAGGGCATGACTTTCAGTACAGGAGTTTCACGGCATGAAATTCAGGGCAGGAGTTTCAGGGCATGAGATTCAGTGCATGACTTTCAGAACAGGATTTTCAGGGCATGAGATTCAGGGCATGAGTTTCAGGGCATGTAGTTCAGTGCATGAGTTTTAGGGCAGGAGATTCAGGGCAGTAGATTCAGTGCTGGAGTTTCAGGGCATGATTTTCAGGGCATGAGTTTCAGGGCAGGAGATTCAGGGCAGGAGTTTCAGGGCATGAGATTCAGGGCATGACTTTCAGGGCTGTAGATTCAGGGCAGGAGTTTCAGAGCATGAGATTCAGGGCAAGAGTTTCAGTGCAGGAGATTCAGGGCCGGAGATTCAGTGCAGTGGTTTTACGGCATGAGATTCAGGGCATGAATTTCAGTGCAGGAGATTCAGGGCCGGAGATTCAGTGCAGTGGCTTTAGGGCATGAGATTCAGGGCATGAGTTTCCGGGCATGAGTTTCAGGGCATGTGATTCAGGGCATGAGTTTTAGGGCAGGAGATTCAGGGCGGGAGATTCAATGCCGGAGATTTAGGGCATGAAATTAAGGGCTGTAGTTTCAGGGCTTGAGATTCAGGGCATGAGTTTCAGGACTGTAGATTCAGGGCAGGAGTTTCAGGACATGAGATTCAGGGCAAGAGTTTCAGGGCAGGAGATTCAGGGCAGCAGTTTCAGGTCATGTGTTTCAGGACATGAGTTTCAGGGCAGGAGATTCAGCACAGGAGATTAAGTGCCGGCGTTTTAGGGCATGAGATTGAGGTATGAGTTTCAGGGCAGGAGATTCAGGGCTGGAGTTTCAGTGCTGGAGTTTCTGCAGAATAGATTCAGGTCAGGAGTTTCAGGGCATGAGATTCAGGGCATGAGATTCAGGGCAGGAGATTCAGGACAGGAGTTTCAGTGCTGGAGTTTCAGGGCTGGTGTTTCAGGGCATGAGATTCAGGGCATGAGATTCAGGGCAGGAGATTCAGGACAGGAGTTTCAGTGCTGGAGTTTCAGGGCTGGTGTTTCAGGGCATGAGATTCAGGGCATGAGTTTCAGGGCAGGAGATTCTGGGTAGGAGTTTCAGGGCTGGAGATTCAGCAGAAGAGATTCAGGGCAGGAGTTTCAGGACATCAGATTCAGCGCTTTGGTTTCAGGGCTGGAGATTCAGGGCAGGAGTTTCAGGGCAGGTGATTCTGGGCAGGAGTTTCAGGGCATGAGATTCAGGGCATGAGTTTCAGGGCATGAGATTCAGGGCAGGAATTTCAGGGCATGAGATTCAGGACATTAGATTCAGGGCATGAGATTCAGGGCAGGAGTTTCAGGGCATGAGATTCAGGGCATGAGTTTCAGGGCAGTAGATTCAGGGCAGGAGTTTCAGAGCATGAGATTCAGGGCAAGAGTTTCAGTGCAGGAGATTCAGGGCCGGAGATTCAGTGCAGTGGTTTTAGGGCATGAGATTCAGGGCATGAGGTTCAGGGCAGGAGATTCAGGGCAGGAGTTTCAGTGCAGGAGTTTCTGCAGAAGAGATTATGGGCAGGAGTTTCAGGGCATGTTATTCAGGGCATTAGTTTCAGGGCATGAGATTCAGGGCTTGAGATTCAGGGCAGGAGTTTCAGGGCATGAGATTCAGCGCATGAGTTTCAGGGCAGGAGATTCAGGGCTTGATATTCAGGGCAGGACATTCAGTACAGGAGTTTCAGGGCATGAGTTTCAGGGCATGAGATTCAGGGCATGAGTTTCAGGGCATGAGATTCAGGGCAGGAGTTTGAGGGTATGAGATTCAGGGCATGAGTTTCAGGGCCGGAGATTCAGGGCATTAGTTACAAGGCATGAGATTCAGGGCATGAGATTCAGGGCATGAGATTCAGGGCAGGAGATTCAGGACAGGAGTTTCAGTGCTGGAGTTTCAGGGCTGGTGTTTTAGCGCATGAGTTTCAGAGCATGAGTTTCAGGGCAGGAGATTCTGAGTAGGAGTTTCAGGGCTGGAGTTTCAGCAGAAGAGATTCAGGGCAGGAGTTTCAGGACATGAGATTCAGCGCTGTGGTTTCAGGGCTGGAGATTCAGGGCAGGAGTTTCAGGGCATGAGATTTAGGGCATGAGATTCAGTGCAGGAGATTCAGGACAGGAGTTTCAGTGCTGGAGTTTCAGGGCTGGTGTTTCAGGGCATGAGGTTCAGGGCATGAGTTTCAGGGCAGGGGATTCTGGGCAGGAGTTTCAGGGCATGAGATTCGGCGCAGGAGTTTCAGTGCAGGAGCTTCTGCAGAAGAGATTGTGGGCAGGAGTTTCAGGGCATCTTATTCAGGTAATTAGTTTCAGGGCATGAGATTCAGGGCTCGAGTTTCTGGGCAGGAGATTCAGGGCATGAGATTCAGGGCATGTGTTTCAGAGCATGAGATTCAGGGCATGAGTTTCAGGGTTTGTGATTCAGGGCATGAGTTTTAGGGCAGGAGATTCAGGGCAGGAGATTCTGAGTAGGAGTTTCAGGGCTGGAGTTTCAGCAGAAGAGATTCAGGGCAGGAGTTTCAGGACATGAGATTCAGCGCTGTGGTTTCAGGGCTGGAGATTCAGGGCAGGAGTTTCAGGGCATGAGATTTAGGGCATGAGACTCAGTGCAGGAGATTCAGGACAGGAGTTTCAGTGCTGGAGTTTCAGGGCTGGTGTTTCAGGGCATGAGATTCAGGGCATGAGTTTCAGGGCAGGGGATTCTGGGCAGGAGTTTCAGGGCATGAGATTCGGCGCAGGAGTTTCAGTGCAGGTGCTTCTGTAGAAGAGATTGTGGGCAGGAGTTTCAGGGCATCTTATTCAGGTAATTAGTTTCAGGGCATGAGATTCAGGGCTCGAGTTTCTGGGCAGGAGATTCAGGGCATGAGATTCAGGGCATGTGTTTCAGAGCATGAGATTCAGGGCATGAGTTTCAGGGTTTGTGATTCAGGGCATGAGTTTTAGGGCAGGAGATTCAGGGCAGGAGATTCAGGGCTGTAGTTTCAGGGCTTGAGATTCAGGGCTGTAGATTCAGGGCAGGAGTTTCAGGGTATGAGATTCAGGGGATGACTTTCAGTACAGGAGTTTCACGGCATGAAATTCAGGGTATGAGTTTCAGGGCAGTAGATTCAGGGCAGGAGTTTCAGGGCATGAGATTCAGGGCAGGAGATTTAGGGCTGTAGTTTCAGGGCTTGAGATTCAGGGCAGGAGTTTCAGGGCAGGAGATTCAGGGCATGAGATTCAGGGCAAATGTTTCAGGGCATGAGATTCAGGGCAGGAGTTTCAGGGTATGAGATTCAGGGCATGAGTTTCGGGGCCGGAGATTCAGGGAATTAGTTTCAAGGCGTGAGATTCAGGGCAGGAGTTTCAGGGCATGAGATTCAGTGCATGACATTCAGTACAGGAGTTTCAGGGCATGAGATTCAGGGCATGAGTTTCAGGGCATGTGATTCAGGGCATGAGTTTTAGGGCAGGAGTTTCCGGGCGGGAGATTCAATACCGGAGATTTAGGGCATGAGATTCAGGGCTGTAGTTTCCGGGCTTGAGATTCAGGGCAGGAGTTACAGGGCACGAGATTCAGGGCATGAGTTTCAGGGCAGGAGATTCAGGGCATGAGATTCAGGGCAGGAGTTTCAGGGCATGAGATTCAGGGCATGAGTTTCAGGGCAGGAGATTCAGGGCATGAGATTCAGGGCATGTGTTTGAGGGCATGAGATTCAGGGCAGGAGTTTCAGGGTATGAGATTCAGGGCATGAGTTTCAGGGCCGGAGATTCAGGGAATTAGTTTCAAGGCATTAGATTCAGGGCAGGAGTTTCAGGGCATGACTTTCAGTACAGGAGTTTCAGGGCATGAGATTCAGGGCATGAGTTTCAGGGCATGAGATTCAGGGCAGTAGAATCAGGGCAGGAGTTTCAGAGCATGAGATTCAGGGCAAGAGTTTCAGTGCAGGAGATTCAGGGCCGGAGATTCAGAGCAGTGGTTTTAGGGCATGAGATTCAGGGCATGAATTTCAGGGCAGGAGATTCAGGGCAAGAGTTTCAGTGCAGGAGATTCAGGGCCGGAGATTCAGAGCAGTGGTTTTAGGGCATGAGATTCAGGGCATGAATTTCAGGGCAGGAGATTCAGGACAGGAGTTTCAGTGCTGGGGTTTCAGGGCTGGTGATTCAGGGCATGAGTTTCAGGGCAGGAGATTCTGGGTAGGAGTTTCAGGGCTGGAGTTCCAGCAGAAGAGATTCAGGGCAGGAGTTTCAGGACATGAGATTCAGCGCTGTGGTTTAAGGGCTGGAGATTCAGGGCCGGAGTTTCGAGGGCATGAGATTAGGGCATTAGATTCAGTGCAGGAGATTCAGGGACAGGAGTTTCAGGCTGGAGTTTCAGGGCTGGTGTATCAGGGCATGAGAATTCAGGGGCATGAGTTTCAGGGCAGGGGGATTCTGGGCAGGAGTTTAAGGGGCATGAGATTCAGGGCAGGAGTTTCAGTGCAGGAGTTTCTGCAGAGAGATTTGTGGGCAGGGAGTTTCAGGGCATCATATTCAGGGAATTAGTTTCAGGGCATGAGATTCAGGGCTGTAGATTCAGGGCTCGAGATTCTGGCAGGAGTTTCAAGGCATGAGATTCAGGGCATGTGTTTCAGGGCATGAGATTCAAGGGCATGAGTTTCAGGGCAAGAGATTCAGGGCATGAGTTTCAGGGCAGGAGATTCAAGGGCGGGAGATTCAATGCCGGAGATTTAGGGCATGAGATTCAGGGCTGTAGTTTCAGGGCTTGAGATTCAGGGCAGGGGTTTCAGGGCATGAGATTCAGGGCATGAGTTTCAAGGGCATGTAGTTACGTGCATGAGTTTTAGGGCAGGAGATTCAAGGGCTGTAGATTCAGTGCCGGAGTTTTAGGGGCATGATTTTCACAGCATGAGTTTCAGGGCAGGAGATTCACAGCAGGAGTTTCAGGGCATGAGATTCAGGGCATGACTTTCAGGGATGTAGATTCAGGGCAGTAGTTTCAGTGCAGGAGTTTCTGCAGAAGAGATTGTGGGGCAGGAGTTTCAGGGCATGTGTATACAGGGCATTAGTTTCAGGGCATGAGATTCAGGGCAAATGTTTTAGGGCATGAGATTCAGGGCAGGAGTTTCAGGGTATGAGATTCAGGGCATGAGTTTCGGGGCCGGAGATTCAGGGAATTAGTTTCAAGGGCGTGAGATTCAGGGCAGGAGTTTCAGGGCCATGAGATTCAGTGCATGACATTCAGTACAGGAGTTTCAGGGCATGAGATTCAGGGGCATGAGTTTCAGGGCATGTGATTCAGGGCATGAGTTTTATGGGCAGGAGTTTCCGGGCGGGAAGATTCAATACCGGAGATTTTAGGGCATGAGATTCAGGGCTGTAGTTTCCGGGCTTGAGATTCAGGGCAGGAGTTACAGGGCACGAGATTCAGGGCATGACTTTCAGGGATGTAGATTCAGGGCAGTAGTTTCAGTGCAGGAGTTTCTGCAGAAGAGATTGGTGGGCAGGAGTTTCAGGGCATGGTATACAGGGCATTAGTTTCAGGGCATGAGATTCAGGGCAGGAGTTTCAGGGTATGAGATTCAGGGCATGACTTTCAGTACAGGAGTTTCACTCCGGCATGAAATTCAGGGCAGGAGTTTCAGGGCATGAGATTCAGTGCATGACTTTCTGACAGGGATTTTCCAGGGCATGAGATTCAGGGCATGAGTTTCAGGGCATGTAGTTCAGTGCATGAGTTTTAGGGCAGGAGATTCAGGGCAGTAGATTCAGTGCTGGAGTTTCAGGGCATGATTTTCAGGGCATGAGTTTCAGGGCAGGAGATTCAGGGCAGGAGTTTCAGGGCATGAGAGTTCAGGGCATGACTTTCAGGGCTGTAGATTCAGGGCAGGAGTTTTCAGAGCATGAGATTCAGGGCAAGAGTTTCAGTGCAGAGATTCAGGGCCGGAGATTCAGTGCAGTGGTTTACCGCATGAGATTCAAGGGCATGAATTTCAGTGCAGGAGATTCAGGGCCGGAGATTCAGTGCAGTGGCTTTAGGGCATGAGATTCAGGGCATGAGTTTCAGGGCAATGAGTTTCAGGGCATGTGATTCAGGGCATGAGTTTTAGGGGCAGGAGATTCAGGGCGGGAGATTCAATGCCGGAGATTTAGGGCATGAAATTAAGGGCTGTAGGTTTCAGGGCTTGAGATTCAGGGCATGAGTTTCAGGACTGTAGATTCAGGGCAGGAGTTTCAGGACATGAGATTCAGGCAACAGTTTCAGGGCAGGAGATTCAGGGCAGCAGTTTCAGGTCATGTGTTCAGGACATGAGTTTCAGGGCAGGAGATTCAGCACAGGAGATTAAGTGCCGGCGTTTTAGGGCATGAGATTGAGGTATGAGTTTCAGGGCAGGGAGATTCAGGGCAGGAGTTTCAGTGCTGGAGTTTCTGCAGAATAGATTCAGGTCAGGAGTTTCAGGGCATGAGGATTTCAGGGCATGAGATTCAGGGCAGGAGATTCAGGACAGGAGTTTTCAGTGCTGGAGTTTCAGGGCTGGTGTTTCAGGGCATGAGATTCAGGGCATGAGATTCAGGGCAGGAGATTCAGGACAGGAGTTTCAGTGCTGGAGTTTCAGGGCTGTGTTTCAGGGCATGAGATTCAGGGCATGAGTTTCAGGGCAGGAGATTCTGGGTAGGAGTTTCAGGGCTGGAGATTCAGCAAGAAGAGATTCAGGGCAGGAGTTTCAGGACATCAGATTCAGCGCTTTGGTTTCAGGGCTGGAGATTCAGGGCAGGAGTTTCAGGGCATGAGATTCAGGGCAGTGAGATTCAGTGCAGGAGATTCAGGACAGGAGTTTCAGTGCTGGAGTTTCAGGGCTGGTGTTTCAGGGC
>NW_027277971.1:0-22101 GCF_030028105.1 Mobula birostris
CGACCGACTCCCTCACCCCCGCACCCCCACTCGACCGACTCCTTCACCCACACACCCCCACTCGACCGACTCCCTCACCCCCGCACCCCCCACTCGACCGACTCCTTCACACCCACTCGACTGACTCCCTCACCCCTGCACCCCCACTTGACTGACTCCTTCACCCCCACACACCCACTCGACTGACTCCTTCACCCCCGCACCCCCACTCGACCGACTCCTTCACTCCCACACCCCCAGTCGACCAACTCCTTCATCCCCACTTGCCCACCAACCGACCCCCGCACCCCCACACCCCCACTCGACCAACTCCTTTAGCCCCAGACCCCCACTCGACCGACTCCCTCAACCCCCAACCCACAATCGACCAACTCCTTCACCCTCCCACCCACACTCGACCGACTCCCTCACCCCCCCACCCCCACTCGACCTACTCCCTCACCCCGCACCCCCGCACCCCCACTCGACCGACTCCCTCACCCCGCACCCCCACACCCCCACTTGACCGACTCCTTCACCCCCCACCCCCACTCGACAGACTCCCTCACCCCCACACCCTCACTCGACACTCCTTCACCCCCACACCCCCACCCGACTGACTCCTTCACTCCCACACCACCACTCGACCAACTCCTTCACCCCCGCACCCCCACTCGACCAACTCCCTCACCCCCGCACCCCCACTCGACCCTCCTTCATCCCCGCACACACACTCGACTGACTCCTTCACCCCCACAGCCCCACTCGACCGACTCCTTCACCCCCGCACCCCCACTCGACTGACTCCTTCCCCCCACAGCCCCACTCGACCCTCCTTCATCCCCGCACACACACTCGACTGACTCCTTCACCCCCACAGCCCCACTCGACCGACTCCTTCACCCCCGCACCCCCACTCGACCGACTCCTTCACCCCAACACCCCCATTCGACCAACTCCTTCATCCCCACACACCCACCAACTGACCCCCGCACCCCCACACCCCCACTCGACCGACTCCTTTAGCCGCAGACCCCCACTCGACCGACTCCCTCAACCCCCACCCCCAATCGACCAACTCCTTCACCCTCCCACCCCCACACCCCCACTCGACGGACTCCCTCACCCCCGCACCCCCACTCGACCGACTCCTTCACTCCCGCACACCCACACCCCTACTAGACCCTCCTTCACCCCCACACCCCACTCGACTGACTCCCTCACCTCCACTCGACCGACTCCCTCACCCCCACACCCCCACTCGACCGACTCCTGCATCCTCACACCCCCACCGACCGACCTCCTCACCCCCGCACCCCCACATCCCCACTCCACCGACTCCTTCACCCACCACACCCCCACTCGACCGACTCCTTCACCCCCACACCCCCACTCGACCGACTCCTTCACCCCCGCACATCCACTCGACCGACTCCTTCACCCCCCCACCCCCACTCGACCGACTCCTTCACCCCCACACCCCCACTCCACCGACTCCTTCACCCACACACCCCCACGCGACCGACTCCTTCACCCCCGCACCCCCACTCCACCGACTCCTTCACCCCCACACCCCCACTCAACCGACTCCTTCACCCCACACCCCCACTTGACCGACTCCTTCATCCCCACACCCCCACTTGACCGACTCCCTCACCCGCACCCCCAGCGACCGACCCTCTCAACCCCCACCACCACACCCCCACTCGACCGACTCCTTCACCCCCGCACCCCCACTCCAACGACTCCTTCACCCCCCCACCCCCACTCAACCGACTCCTTCACCCCCGCACATCCACTCGACCGACTCCTTCACCCCCCCACCCCCACTCGACCGACTCCTTCACCCCCACACCCCCACTCCACCGACTCCTTCACCCACACACCCCCACGCGCGACCGACTCCTTCACCCCCACACCCCCACTCGACCGACTCCTTCACCCCCACACCCCCACTCCACCGACTCCTTCACCCCCACACCCCCACGCGACCGACTCCTTCATCCCCACACCCCCACTTGACCGACTCCCTCACCCGCACCCCCAGCGACTGACCCTCTCAACCCCCACCACCACACCCCCACTCGACCGACTCCTTCACCCCCGCACCCCCCACTCCACCGACTCCCTCAACCCCACACCCCTACTCGACCGACTCTATCACCCCCCCAACCCCACTCGACCGACTCCATCCCCGCACACACACTCGACCGACTCCTTCATCCCCACACCCCCACTCGAACGACTCCCTCACTCCCACACCCCACTCGACCGACTCCCTCACTCCCACCCCCACACCCCCACTCGACCGACTCCTTCACCCCCGCACCCCCACTCCGACTCCCTCACCCCCACACCCCCACTCGACCGACTCCATCACCCCCCCAACCCCACTCGACTGACTCCTTCACCCCCCACCCCCACTCGACCGACTCCTTCACCCCCGCACCCCCACTCTGACTTCCTCACCCCCACACCCCCACTCGACCGACTCCATCACCCCCCCAACCCCACTCAACTGACTCCTTCACCCCCCACCCCCACTCGACCGACTCCTTCACTCCCACACCCCCACTCTGACTTCCTCACCCCCACACCCCCACTCGACCGACTCCTTCACCCCCGCACCCCCACTCTGACTTCCTCACCCCCACACCCCCACTCGACCGACTCCATCACCCCCCCAACCCCACTCCACTGACTCCTTCACCCCCGACCCCCACTCGACCGACTCCTTCACTCCCACACCCCCACTCGACCGACTCCCTCACCCCCACACCCCCACTCGACCGACTCCCTCACCCCCACACCCCCACTCGACCAACTCCTTCACCCCCACACACCCACCCGACTGACTGCCTCACCCCATACACCCCCACTCAACCGACTCCTTCACACCCCCACCCCACTCGACCGATTCCTTCACCCCCGCACCCCCACTCTGACTTCCTCACCCCCACACCCCCACTCGACCGACTCCATCACCCCCCCAACCCCACTCCACTGACTCCTTCACCCCCCACCCCCACTCGACCGACTCCTTCACTCCACACCCCCACTCGACCGACTCCTTCACCCCCACTCGACCGACTCCCTCACCCCTGCACCCCCACTTGACCGACTCCTTCACCCCCACACACCCACCCGACTGACTGCCTCACCCCATACACCCCCACTCAACCGACTCCCTCACCCCCCCCACCCCCACACACCCACTCGACCGACTCCTTCACACCCCCACCCCCACTCGACCGACTCCTTCACCCCCGCACCCCCACTCAACCCTCCTTCACCCACACACCCCCACTCGACCGACTCCCTCACCCCTGCACCCCCACTTGACCGACTCCTTCACCCCCACGTGACCGACTCCCTGACCCCACACCCCACTCAACCGACTCCTTCACCCCCCCACCCCCACTCGACCGACTCGACTGACTCCCTCACCCCCACTCGACCGACTCCCTCACCCCTGCACCCCACTTGACCGACTCCTTCACCCCCACACACCCACTCGACTGACTCCTTCACCCCCCCACCCCCACTCGACCGACTCCCTCACTCCCACACCCCCACTCGACCGACTCCCTCACCCCCACCCCCACACCCCCACTCGACCGACTCCTTCACCCCCGCACCCCCACTCCGACTCCCTCACCCCACACCCCCACTCGACCGACTCCATCACCCCCCCCAACCCCACTCGACTGACTCCTTCACCCCCCACCCCCACTCGACCGACTCCTTCACCCCCGCACCCCCACTCTGACTCCCTCACCCCCACACCCCCACTCGACCGACTCCATCACCCCCCCAACCCCACTCGACTGACTCCTTCACCCCCCACCCCCACTCGACCGACTCCTTCACCCCCGCACCCCACTCTGACTCCCTCACCCCCACACCCCACTCGACCGACTCCATCACCCCCCCAACCCCACTCGACTGACTCCTTCACCCCCACCCCCACTCGACCGACTCCTTCACTCCCACACCCCCACTCGACCGACTCCCTCACCCCCCCACCCCCACTCGACCGACTCCATCACCCCCCCAACCCCACTCGACTGACTCCTTCACCCCCCACCCCCACTCGACCGACTCCTTCACTCCCACACCCCCACTCGACCGACTCCCTCACCCCCCCACCCCCACTCGACCGACTCCTTCACTCCCACACCCCCACTCGACCGACTCCATCACCCCCCCAACCCCACTCGACTGACTCCTTCACCCCCCACCCCCACTCGACCGACTCCTTCACTCCCACACCCCCACTCGACCGACTCCCTCACCCCCACCCCCACTCCGACTCCCTCACCCCCACACCCCCACTCGACCGACTCCCTCACCCCCACACCCCACTCGACCGACTCCTGCATCCTCACACCCCCACCGACCGACCTCCTCACCCCCGCACCCCCACATCCCCACTCCACCGACTCCTTCACCCACCACACCCCCACTCGACCGACTCCTTCACCCCCACACCCCCACTCGACCGACTCCTTCACCCCCGCACATCACTCGACCGACTCCTTCACCCCCCCACCCCCACTCGACCGACTCCTTCACCCCCACACCCCCACTCCACCGACTCCTTCACCCACACACCCCCACGCGACCGACTCCTTCACCCCCGCACCCCCACTCCACCGACTCTTCACCCCCACACCCCCACTCAACCGACTCCTTCACCCCCACACCCCCACTTGACCGACTCCTTCATCCCCACACCCCCACTTGACCAACTCCCTCACCCGCACCCCCAGCGACCGACCCTCTCAACCCCCACCACCACACCCCCACTCGACCGACTCCTTCACCCCCGCACCCCCACTCCACCGACTCCTTCACCCCCCCACCCCCACTCAACCGACTCCTTCACCCCCGCACATCCACTCGACCGACTCCTTCACCCCCCCACCCCCACTCGACCGACTCCTTCACCCCCCCACCCCCACTCCACCGACTCCTTCACCCACACACCCCCACGCGACCGACTCCTTCACCCCCACACCCCCACTCGACCGACTCCTTCACCCCCCACACCCCCACTCGACCGACTCCTTCACCCCCACACCCCCACTCCACCGACTCCTTCACCCCCACACCCCCACGCGACCGACTCCTTCATCCCCACACCCCCACTTGACCGACTCCCTCACCCGCACCCCCAGCGACTGACCCTCTCAACCCCCACCACCACACCCCCACTCGACCGACTCCTTCACCCCCGCACCCCCACTCCACCGACTCCCTCAACCCCACACCCCTACTCGACCGACTCTATCACCCCCCCAACCCCACTCGACCGACTCCATCCCCGCACACACACTCGACCGACTCCTTCACCCCCACACCCCCAAACCCCTACTCCACCGACTCCTTCACCCCCGCACCCCCACTCCACCGACTCCTTCACCCCCGCACCCCCACTCCACCGACTCCTTCACACCGCCTACTCGACCGACTCCTTCATCCCCACACCCCCACTCGACCGACTCCTTCACCCCCCCATCCCCACTCGACTGACTCCTTCACCCCCGCACCCCCACTCAACCCTCCTTCACCCACACACCCCCACTCGACCGACTCCCTCAACCCCGCACCCCCACTCGACCGACTCCTTCACCCCCACGTGACCGACTCCCTGACCCCACACCCCACTCAACCGACTCCTTCACCCTCCCACTCCCACTCGACCGACTCGACTGACTCCCTCACCCCCACCCCCACTCGACCGACTCCCTTACCCCCGCACCCCCACTCAACCGACTCCTTCACCCACACACCCCCACTCGACCGACTCCCTCACCCCCGCACCCCCACTCGACCGACTCCTTCACCCACACACCCCCACTCGACCGACTCCCTCACCCCCGCACCCCCACTCGACCGACTCCTTCACACCCACTCGACTGACTCCCTCACCCCTGCACCCCCACTTGACTGACTCCTTCACCCCCACACACCCACTCGACTGACTCCTTCACCCCCGCACCCCCACTCGACCGACTCCTTCACTCCCACACCCCCAGTCGACCAACTCCTTCATCCCCACTTGCCCACCAACCGACCCCCGCACCCCCACACCCCCACTCGACCAACTCCTTTAGCCCCAGACCCCCACTCGACCGACTCCCTCAACCCTCACCCACAATCGACCAACTCCTTCACCCTCCCACCCCCACTCGACCGACTCCCTCACCCCCCCACCCCCACTCGACCTACTCCCTCACCCCGCACCCCCCGCACCCCCACTCGACCGACTCCCTCACCCCGCACCCCCACACCCCCACTTGACCGACTCCTTCACCCCCACCCCCACTCGACAGACTCCCTCACCCCCACACCCTCACTCGACACTCCTTCACCCCCACACCCCCACCCGACTGACTCCTTCACTCCCACACCACCACTCGACCAACTCCTTCACCCCCGCACCCCCACTCGACCAACTCCCTCACCCCCGCACCCCCACTCGACCCTCCTTCATCCCCGCACACACACTCGACTGACTCTTCACCCCCACAGCCCCACTCGACCGACTCCTTCACCCCGCACCCCCACTCGACTGACTCCTTCCCCCACAGCCCCACTCGACCCTCCTTCATCCCCGCACACACACTCGACTGACTCCTCACCCCCACAGCCCCACTCGACCGACTCCTTCACCCCCGCACCCCCACTCGACCGACTCCTTCAACCCAACACCCCCATTCGACCAACTCCTTCATCCCCACACACCCACCAACTGACCCCCGCACCCCCACACCCCCACTCGACCGACTCCTTTAGCCGCAGACCCCCACTCGACCGACTCCCTCAACCCCCACCCCCAATCGACCAACTCCTTCACCCTCCCACCCCCACACCCCCACTCGACGGACTCCCTCACCCCCGCACCCCCACTCGACCGACTCCTTCACTCCCGCACACCCACACCCTACTAGACCCTCCTTCACCCCCACACCCCACTCGACTGACTCCCTCACCTCCACTCGACCGACTCCCTCACCCCCACACCCCCACTCGACCGACTCCTGCATCCTCACACCCCCACCGACCGACCTCCTCACCCCCGCACCCCCACATCCCCACTCCACCGACTCCTTCACCCACCACACCCCCACTCGACCGACTCCTTCACCCCCACACCCCCACTCGACCGACTCCTTCACCCCCGCACATCCACTCGACCGACTCCTTCACCCCCCCACCCCCACTCGACCGACTCCTTCACCCCCACACCCCCACTCCACCGACTCCTTCACCCACACACCCCCACGCGACCGACTCCTTCACCCCCGCACCCCCACTCCACCGACTCCTTCACCCCCACACCCCCACTCAACCGACTCCTTCACCCCCACACCCCCACTTGACCGACTCCTTCATCCCCACACCCCCACTTGACCGACTCCCTCACCCGCACCCCCAGCGACCGACCCTCTCAACCCCCACCACCACACCCCCACTCGACCGACTCCTTCACCCCCGCACCCCCACTCCACCGACTCCTTCACCCCCCCACCCCCACTCAACCGACTCCTTCACCCCCGCACATCCACTCGACCGACTCCTTCACCCCCCCACCCCCACTCGACCGACTCCTTCACCCCCACACCCCCACTCCACCGACTCCTTCACCCACACACCCCCACGCGACCGACTCCTTCACCCCCACACCCCCACTCGACCGACTCCTTCACCCCCACACCCCCACTCGACCGACTCCTTCACCCCCACACCCCCACTCCACCGACTCTTCACCCCCACACCCCCACGCGACCGACTCCTTCATCCCCACACCCCCACTGACCGACTCCCTCACCCGCACCCCCAGCGACTGACCCTCTCAACCCCCACCACCACACCCCCACTCGACCGACTCCTTCACCCCCGCACCCCCACTCCACCGACTCCCTCAACCCACACCCCTACTCGACCGACTCTATCACCCCCCCAACCCCACTCGACCGACTCCATCCCCGCACACACACTCGACCGACTCCTTCACCCCCACACCCCCAAACCCCCACTCCACCGACTCCTTCACCCCCGCACCCCCACTCCACCGACTCCTTCACCCCCGCACCCCCACTCCACCGACTCCTTCACACCGCCTACTCGACCGACTCCTTCATCCCCACACCCCCACTCGACCGACTCCTTCACCCCCCCATCCCCACTCGACTGACTCCTTCACCCCCGCACCCCCACTCAACCCTCCTTCACCCACACACCCCCACTCGACCGACTCCCTCAACCCTGCACCCCCACTCGACCGACTCCTTCACCCCCACGTGACCGACTCCCTGACCCCACACCCCACTCAACCGACTCCTTCACCCTCCCACTCCCACTCGACCGACTCGACTGACTCCCTCACCCCCACCCCCACTCGACCGACTCCCTTACCCCCGCACCCCCACTCAACCGACTCCTTCACCCACACACCCCCACTCGACCGACTCCCTCACCCCCGCACCCCCACTCGACCGACTCTTCACCCACACACCCCACTCGACCGACTCCCTCACCCCCGCACCCCCACTCGACCGACTCCTTCACACCCACTCGACTGACTCCCTCACCCCTGCACCCCCACTTGACCGACTCCTTCACCCCCACACACCCACTCGACTGACTCCTTCACCCCCGCACCCCCACTCGACCGACTCCTTCACTCCCACACCCCCAGTCGACCAACTCCTTCATCCCCACTTGCCCACCAACCGACCCCCGCACCCCCACACCCCCACTCGACCAACTCCTTTAGCCCCAGACCCCCACTCGACCGACTCCCTCAACCCCCACCCACAATCGACCAACTCCTTCACCCTCCCACCCCCACTCGACCGACTCCCTCACCCCCCCACCCCCACTCGACCTACTCCCTCACCCCGCACCCCCGCACCCCCACTCGACCGACTCCCTCACCCTGCACCCCCACACCCCCACTTGACCGACTCCTTCACCCCCACCCCCACTCGACAGACTCCCTCACCCCCACACCCTCACTCGACACTCCTTCACCCCCACACCCCCACCCGACTGACTCCTTCACTCCCACACCACCACTCGACCACTCCTTCACCCCCGCACCCCCACTCGACCAACTCCCTCACCCCCGCACCCCCACTCGACCCTCCTTCATCCCCGCACACACACTCGACTGACTCCTTCACCCCCACAGCCCCACTCGACCGACTCCTTCACCCCCGCACCCCCACTCGACTGACTCCTTCCCCCCACAGCCCCACTCGACCCTCCTTCATCCCCGCACACACACTCGACTGACTCCTTCACCCCCACAGCCCCACTCGACCGACTCCTTCACCCCCGCACCCCCACTCAACCGACTCCTTCACCCCAACACCCCCATTCGACCAACTCCTTCATCCCCACACACCCACCAACTGACCCCCGCACCCCCACACCCCCACTCGACCGACTCCTTTAGCCGCAGACCCCCACTCGACCGACTCCCTCAACCCCCACCCCCAATCGACCAACTCCTTCACCCTCCCACCCCCACACCCCCACTCGACGGACTCCCTCACCCCCGCACCCCCACTCGACCGACTCCTTCACTCCCGCACACCCACACCCCTACTAGACCCTCCTTCACCCCCACACCCCACTCGACTGACTCCCTCACCTCCACTCGACCGACTCCCTCACCCCCTCACCCCCACTCGACTGACTCCTTCAACCCTGCACCCCCACTCGACCGACTGCTTCACCCCCCAGCTCCCATTCGACCGACTCCCTCACCCCCACTCGACCGACTACTTCCCCCCCACCCCCACTCGACCGACTCCCTCACCCCCTCGCCCCCACTCAACTGACTCCTTCACCCCCGCACCCCCACTCAACTGACTCCTTCACCCCCGCACCCCCACTCGACTGACTCCTTCCCCCCACAGCCCCACTCGACCCTCCTTCATCCCCGCACACCCACCAGCTGACCCCCGCACCCCCACACCCCCACTCGACCGACTCCTTTAGCCGCAGACCCCCACTCGACCGACTCCCTCAACCCCCACCCCCAATCGACCAACTCCTTCACCCCCGCACCCCCACTCGACTGACTCCTTCCCCCCACAGCCCCACTCGACCCTCCTTCATCCCCGCACACACACTCGACTGACTCCTTCACCCCCACAGCCCCACTCGACCGACTCCTTCACCCCCGCACCCCCACTCGACCGACTCCTTCACCCCAACACCCCCATTCGACCAACTCCTTCATCCCCACACACCCACCAACTGACCCCCGCACCCCCACACCCCCACTCGACCGACTCCTTTAGCCGCAGACCCCCACTCGACCGACTCCCTCAACCCCCACCCCCAATCGACCAACTCCTTCACCCTCCCACCCCCACAACCCCACTCGACGGACTCCCTCACCCCCGCACCCCCACTCGACCGACTCCTTCACCCCCGCACCCCCACTCGACCGACTCCTTCACTCCCGCACACCCACACCCCTACTAGACCCTCCTTCACCCCCACACCCCACTCGACTGACTCCCTCACCTCCACTCGACCGACTCCCTCACCCCCTCACCCCCACTCAACTGACTCCTTCAACCCTGCACCCCCACTCGACCGACTGCTTCACCCCCCAGCTCCCATTCGACCGACTCCCTCACCCCCACTCGACCGACTACTTCCCCCCCCACCCCCACTCGACCGACTCCCTCACCCCCTCGCCCCCACTCAACTGACTCCTTCACCCCCGCACTCCCACTCGACCGACTCCCTCACCCCCGCAACCCAACTCGATCGAATCCCTCACCCCCACACCCCCACTCGACCGACTCCTTCATCCCCACACCCCCACTTGACCGACTCCCTCACCCGCACCCCCAGCGACCGACCCTCTCAACCCCCACTACCACACCCCCACTCGACCGACTCCTTCACCCCCGCACCCCCACTCCACCGACTCCCTCAACCCCACACCCCTACTCGACCGACTCCATCACCCCCCCAACCCCACTCGACGGACTCCTTTACCCCCCCACCCCCACTCGACCGACTCCTTCATCCCCGCACACACACTCGACCGACTCCTTCACCCCCACACCCCCAAACCCCCACTCCACCGACTCCTTCACCCCCGCACCCCCACTCCACCGACTCCTTCACCCTCCCATCCCCACACCCCCACTCGACGGACTCCTTCACCCCCCCATCCCCACTCGACTGACTCCTTCACCCCCGCACCCCCACTCAACCCTCCTTCACCCACACACCCCCACTCGACCGACTCCCTCAACCCCGCACCCCCACTCGACCGACTCCTTCACCCCCACGTGACCGACTCCCTGACCCCACACCCCACTCAACCGACTCCTTCACCCCCCCACCCCCACTCGACCGACTCGACTGACTCCCTCACCCCCACTCGACCGACTCCCTTACCCCCGCACCCCCACTCAACCGACTCCTTCACCCACACACCCCCACTCGACCGACTCCCTCACCCCCGCACCCCAACTCGACCGACTCCTTCACCCCCACTCGACCGACTCCCTCACCCCTGCACCCCCACTTGACCGACTCCTTCACACCCACTCGACCGACTCCCTCACCCCTGCACCCCCACTTGACCGACTCCTTCACCCCCACACACCCACTCGACTGACTCCTTCACCCCCCCACCCCCACTCGACCGACTCCCTCACTCCCACACCCCCACTCGACCGACTCCCTCACCCCCACCCCCACTCCGACTCCCTCACCCCCACACCCCCACTCGACCGACTCCATCACCCCCCCAACCCCACTCGACCGACTCCTTCACTCCCACACCCCCAAACCCCCACTCCACCGACTCCTTCACCCCCGCACCCCCACTCCACCCACTCCTTCATCCCCACACCCCCACTCGACCGACTCCCTCACCCCCGCACCCCAACTCGACCGACTCCTTCACCCCCACTCGACCGACTCCCTCACCCCTGCACCCCCACTTGACCGACTCCTTCACCCCCACACACCCACTCGACCGACTCCCTCACCCCCCCACCCCCACTCGACCGACTCCTTCACCTCCACTCGACCGACTCCCTCACCCCTGCACCCCCACTTGACCGACTCCTTCACCCCCGCACCCCCACTCGACCGACTCCCTCACTCCCACACCCCCACTCGACCGACTCCCTCACCCCCACCCCCACACACCCACTCGACTGACTCCTTCACCCCCCCACCCCCACTCGACCGACTCCCTCACTCCCACACCCCCAGTCGACCGACTCCTTCACCCCCACACACCCAGTCGACCAACTCCTGCACTCCCACTTGCCCACCAACCGACCCCCGCACCCCCACACCCCCACACCCCCACTCGACCAACTCCTTCATCCCCACTTGCCCACCAACCGACCCCCGCACCCCCACACCCCCACACCCCCACTCGACCAACTCCTTTAGCCCCAGACCCCCACTCGACCAACTCCCTCAACCCCCACCCCCAATCGACCAACTCCTTCACCCTCCCACCCCCACACCCCCACTCGACGGACTCCCTCACCCCCACTCGACCGACTCCTTCACCCTCCCACCCCCACACCCCCACTCGACCGACTGCTTCACCCCCCAGCTCCCATTCGACCGACTCCCTCACCCCCACTCGACCGACTACTTCCCCCCCCACCCCCACTCGACCGACTCCCTCACCCCCTCGCCCCCACTCAACTGACTCCTTCACCCCCGCACCCCCACTCGACCGACTCCTTCACTTCTTCACCCCCACTCGACCGACTCGACGGACTCCCTCACCCCCACTTGACCGACTCCTTCAACCCCCACCCCACTCGACCCTCCTTCACCCCCACACCCCCACTCGACCGACTCCTTCACCCCAACACCCCCATTCGACCAACTCCTTCATCCCCACACACCCACCAACTGACCCCCGCACCCCCACACCCCCACTCGACCGACTCCTTTAGCCGCAGACCCCCACTCGACCGACTCCCTCAACCCCCACCCCCAATCGACCAACTCCTTCACCCTCCCACCCCCACACCCCCACTCGACGGACTCCCTCACCCCCGCACCCCCACTCGACCGACTCCTTCACTCCCGCACACCCACACCCCTACTAGACCCTCCTTCACCCCCACACCCCACTCGACTGACTCCCTCACCTCCACTCGACCGACTCCCTCACCCCCTCACCCCCACTCGACTGACTCCTTCAACCCTGCACCCCCACTCGACCGACTGCTTCACCCCCCAGCTCCCATTCGACCGACTCCCTCACCCCCACTCGACCGACTACTTCCCCCCCACCCCCACTCGACCGACTCCCTCACCCCCTCGCCCCCACTCAACTGACTCCTTCACCCCCGCACCCCCACTTGACCGACTCCCTCACCCCCGCAACCCAACTCGATCGAATCCCTCACCCCCACACCCCCACTCGACCGACTCCTTCACCCCCGCACCCCGACTCGACCGACTCCTTCACCCCCACTCGACCGACTCGACGGACTCCCTCACCCCCACTTGACCGACTCCTTCAACCCCCACCCCACTCGACCCTCCTTCACCCCCACACCCCCACTTGACCGACTCCCTCACCCCCACACCCCCACTCGACCGACTCCTTCGCCCCTGCACCCCCACTCTACTGACTCCTTCACCCCCACACCCCCACTCGAACGACTCGACCGACTCCCTCACCCCCACTTGACTGACTCCTTCAACCCCCACCCCCACTCAACCCTCCTTCACCCCCACAGCCCCACTCGACCGACTACCTCACCCCGACACCCCGACTCAACCGACTCCTTCACCCCACCACTCCGACTTGACCGACTCCCTCAAACCCCCTCGACCAACTCCTTCAGCCCTGCACCCCCCACTCGATCGACTCCCTCACCCCGCACCCCCACTCGACTGACTCCTTCACACCTCCACCCCTACTCGACCAACTCCCTCACCCCCGCACCCCCCACTCGATCGACTCCCTCACCCCCGCACCCCCATTCGATCGACTCCCTCACCCCCGCACCCCCACTCGACCAATTCCCTCACCCCACTCGACCGACTCCTTCACCCCCACACCCCCACTCGACCGACTCCTACACCCCCCACACCCACACCCCCACTCGACCGACTCCCTAACCCCCGCACCAGCACTCGACCCTCCTTCCCCCCACCTCCACTCGACCGACTCCCTCACCCTCGCAGCCCCACACCCCCACTCGACTGACTCCCTCACCCCCACACTCCTACTCGACTGACTCCTTCACCAACACTTCCCCACTCGACCGACTCCCTCACCCCCACACCCCCACTCGACCGACTCCTTCACCCCCACACCCCCACTCGACCAACTCCCTCACCCCCGCACCCCCACTCGACCGACTCCTTCACCCCCCCACCTCCACTCGACTGACTCCTTCACCCCCCCACCCCCCACCCCCACTTGACCGACTCCTTCACCGCCCCCACACCCACTCGACCTACTCCCTCAGCCCCACACCCCCACTCGACTGACTCCTTCTCTCCCCCACCCCACTCGATCGACTCCCTCACACCCGCACACCCACTCGACCCTCCTTCACCCCCACACCCCACTCGACCGACTCCTTCACTCCCACACCCCCTCGACCGACTCCTTCACTCCCACACCCCCACTCGACCGACTCCCTCACCCCCCCAGCCGCACTCGACCGACTCTTTAACCCCTGCACCCTCACCTGACCGACTCTTTAACCCCTGCATCCCCACCCGACCGACTCCTTCGCCCCCCGCACACCCACTCAACGGACTCCTTCACCCCCCCACCTCCACTCAACCGACTCCTTCACCCCCCCACACCCACCTGACCGACTATTTAACCCCTGCACCCCCACCCGACCGACTCCTTCACCTCCCCACCCCCACTCAACCGACTCCTTCACCCCCCACCTCCACTCAACTGACTCCTTCACCCCCCCACCCCCACTCAACCGACTCCTTCACCCCCCCCACCCCCACTCAACCGACTCCTTCACCCCCCCCCACCCCCACCCGACCGACTCCTTCACCTCCCCACCCCCACTCAACCGACTCCTTCACCCCCCACCTCCACTCAACTGACTCCTTCACCCCCCCACCCCCACTCAACCGACTCCTTCACCCCCCCACCCCCACTCGACCGACTCCCTCACCCCCACTCGACCGACTCCTTCACCCCCTCACCCCCACTCGACCGACTCCCTCACCCCCACTCGACCGACTCCTTCACCCCCTCACCCCCACTCGACTGACTCCTTCACTCCCCCCACCCCCCACACCCACTCGACCTACTCCCTCAGCCCCACACCCCCACTCGACTGACTCCTTCTCTCCCCCACCCCCACTCGATCGACTCCCTCACACCCGCACACCCACTCGACCCTCCTTCACCCCCACACCCCCACTCGACCGACTCCTTCACTCCCACACCCCCTCGACCGACTCCTTCACTCCCACACCCCCACTCGACCGACTCCCTCACCCCCCCAGCCACACTCGACCGACTCTTTAACCCTGCACCCCCACCTGACCGACTCTTTAACCCCTGCATCCCCACCCGACCGACTCCTTCGCCCCCGCACACCCACTCAACGGACTCCTTCACCCCCCCACCTCCACTCAACCGACTCCTTCACCCCCCCACACCCACCTGACCGACTATTTAACCCCTGCACCCCCACCCGACCGATTCCTTCACCTCCCCACCCCCACTCAACCGACTCCTTCACCCCCCACCTCCACTCAACTGACTCCTTCACCCCCCCACCCCCACTCAACCGACTCCTTCACCCCCCCACACCCACCTGACCGACTCTTTAACCCCTGCACCCCCACCCGACCGACTCCTTCACCTCCCCACCCCCACTCAACCGACTCCTTCACCCCCCCACCCCCACTCGACCGACTCCCTCACCCCCCCACACCCACCTGACCGACTCTTTAACCCCTGCACCCCCACCCGACCGACTCCTTCACCCCCCCACCCCCACTCAACCGACTCCTTCACCCCCCCACACCCACCTGACCGACTCTTTAACCCCTGCACCCCCCACCCGACCGACTCCTTCACCTCCCCACCCCCACTCGACCGACTCCCTCACCCCCACTCGACCGACTCCTACACCCCCCCACACCCCCACCCCCACTCAACCGACTCCTTCACCCCCCCACACACACCTGACCGACTCCTTCACCTCCCCACCCCCACTCAACCGACTCCTTCACCCCCCCACCCCCACTCGACCGACTCCTTCACCCCCCCACCCCCACTCAATGGACTCCTTCACCCCCCCAAACCCACTCGACCGACTCCTTTACCCCCCCAAACCCACTCGACCGACTCCTTCACCCTGATGCCCCCACTCGACCGAAGCTCTTCAAACTCTTTATGAAGTATCGTCACTGTCTTGCCTTCTTTATAACTACATCGATACGTTGGACCAGGTTAGATCCTCAGAGATCTTGACACCCAGGAACTTGAAGCTGCTCACTTCTGATCCATCTATGAGGATTGTGTCAATGGTTGCATCATCAGCAAATTTATAGATGGTATTTGAGCCATGCCTTGCCACACAGTCACGGGTATATAGAGAGTAGAGCAGTGGGTAAGCACACACCCCTGAGGTGTGCCAGTGTTGATCGTTACCACATTACCACTTTAATACTCTCCCAGTAACACTTCTTACTTTTGTCCCACTTCATTCCTAAAACTAAATCCAAAATTGCCCTTCCTTACCAATTTTACAGATGCATGCACCAATAGAAAGCATCCAGTGTAGATGCATCACAGCTTGGCCCAAGACTGCAAGAGATGGAGTAACTTGTGAACAACCCAGTCTGTCTCACAAACCAGTATCCCCTCTATCAATAATTTCCACTGCGAAGCGAAAGCAGTAACATAATCAAAGATCCTGTCCACCCTGTTCACTCTCTTTACAATCAGATAGAGGACACAATAGTCTGAGGGCATGTATCACCAGTCTCAGGGAAAACTTCTACCCAACTGTTCTCAAACTCTTGAACCAACCTCTCAAATGCTAGAAGATGCACAATTAGACTATTGATCTCCTCATCTACCTCAGCATGGCCATTGCACTTTGTAGATCTGACTGCAGTTAATCTGCAACCACACACAATAAAAAACGTGGTGCAATTATGTTTATCACCTTCCTGCCTGAATGACACTGAATCAAAAGCTTTTCACATAGAATGTGCAGAACAGTACAGACAACTTTGTTCCACAATCTTCCACTGACTTTTCAACCCAATCCAAGATCAAACTAATCCTTCTCTCCTGCATAGTCCTCTATTTTCTTCCACCCATGTACCTAATTAAGAGCTTCTTAAATGTCCCTAATATGCCTGCCTCTACTATCACCCCTGGCAGGACGTTTCACTCTGTGTAAAAAAAAACCTACCCCTGACATCCCCCCTATATTTTCATCCAATCACCTTAAAATTATGCCCTTTCCTAACAGCTATTTCACCCTGGGGAAAAGGCATTGGCTGTCCACTCTAACAGCGTTTATGTGCAGATTATAGGCTGGCTTGAAATATCTGTAAATATACTTCCACTTTAAGTTTTGCTGGTGTAAGTTGGTTGGAGTACTGCACAGATGCAACAGGTCCGAAGAGCTTTCAAGAACCCAGTGTCTATAAAAGAGAAGTACCGTCTAGTGGAGTGGTCATGGTAGGAACGGTCACCATTGTAGTCATGAGTCAGAGTAGTAAGGCTTTGGCTGAACAGGGCTTCATCAAGAACAGGTGGAGACAAGGTAAATTCATTCCTTTTTTTCATTCAACTTGAGAGGGAATAGGGAGTATGTCTACAGAGCCAGTGTTCTGTTCTGGGTGTCAGATGTGGGATTTCCAGGAGACTACCAGCCTCCCCGATGGCCACATTTACACCAGGTGCATCGAGATGCGGCTCCTCAGAGACCATGTTAGGGAACTGGAGCTGCAGCTCGATGATTTCGGCTTGTTAGGGAAAGTGAAGCAGTGATAGACAGGAGCTACAGGGAGGTAGTCACCCCATAGCTACAGGAGACAGAGGAATAGGTGACTGTCAGGAGAGGAAAGGGAGAATGTCAGATAGTGGAGAGCACCTCTGTGGCTGTCCCGTTCAACAGTAAGTACTCCATTTTGAGTACTGTTGGGGGCAGATGACTTACCTGGGGAAGCAACAGCAGCCATGCCTCTGGCACTGAGTCTGGCCCTGTGGCTCAGAAGGGTAGGGAATGGAAGAGGACTCTATTGTCAGGGGGACTGATAGGCAATTCTTTGGATGTGAAAAGGAAACACGGATGGTAGTTTGCCTCCCAGGTACCAAGGTCTGAGATGTTTCTGGATGTGTCCACAATATTCTGAAAAGGAAGGGTGAGTAGCTAGCGGTCATGGTACATATTGGTACCAACAACATAGGTAGAAAAAGAGTGGAGGTCCTGAAAGCAGAATGCAGAGAGTTAGGAAGGAAGCTGAGAAACAGGCCCTTGAAGGTAGTAATCTCAGGATTACTGCCTGTGCTACGCAACAATGAGTATAGGAATAGAATGAGGTGTCAGATAAAGGTGTGGTTGAGGAATTGGAGCGGGGGCAAAGATTCAGATCTCTGGATTCCTGGGGCAGGAGGGACCTGTACAAAAGGGATGGGTTGCACTTGAATCCAAAGGGGACCAATATCCTTGGCAGGTTTACTAGAGCTGTTGGGAGTGGTTTAAACTAATATAGCAGGGAGATGGGAAGCAGTATGATAGAGCTGAGAATGAGCCAGCAGGTTTACAAGTCGATGATGGGTGTAACATGAATGTAAGGAAGGACAAGCCAATGATTGGGTACAAAATGTAGACAAAACGGTTAAATTCTACCACAGAGGCAAAATTCAAAAGGGCAAAGAACGCAGAAGTGAAGGTGTTGTATTTAAATGCAGATGGTATTTGGAATAAGATGGATGAACACGTGGCACAATTAGAGATTGGTCGGTATGATGTTGTAGGCATCACTGAATCGTGGCTGCAAGAAAGTCACTTGGGAGCTTAACATCAAACTTTGTACTTTGTATCAAAAGGACAGGCAGGAAGGCATAGGCGGTGGTGTGGCTTTGACATCTTTAGAGAGGTGACATAGGGTCAGAAAATGTTGAATCTTTGTGGATGGAGTTAAAGAAGTCATTACGGGAATCATATATAGGCCTCTAAATAATAGCCAAGATGTGGGGTTGAGATTACAAAGGGAGCTGGAAAAGGCACGTAATAAGGGTAATGACCCAATTTTACTGGGGAACTTCAATATCCAAGTGGATTGGGAAAATCAGGTTGGTGTCAGATTGCAAGAATGAATTTATTGAATGCCTGTGAGATGGCTTTTTAGAGCAGCTTGTGCTTGAGCCTACTAGGGAAAAGGCTATGTTTGTCATAAGGTGGGCGTTGATGGCTGACCCAAATGCAAGACAGACACTGAAGTAATAGGAACAGATTTGACTAGAGAGCTGGGACAAGAACACAGACTTGGGCTAAGATATTGGCTAGGCAAGCGGGACCAGGACAAGGAACTAGGAACTAAGAGCCTGGGTTGGACTCCGAGGCAGAGACTGGACAAGGACCCAGAACCTGGGTCTTGACTTGGGCTCGGACCCCAGATCTAGGCGAGGATATGACGTGGCTACAGGACTGGATGAGGCTTCGGTTTCTTGAGGTGAGCACATGATGAGGCTTGGGTTCGGACTCCGAACCAGAGAATGGACAAGGACCCAGAACCTGGGTCTTGACTTGGGCTCGGACTCCGGAACTAGGCAAGGACAAGACATGGCTACAGAACAGGATGTGGAACTCCTGCACAGGATGAGGCACATGGACAGGATGAAAGCACAAAGCCTTGGCTTGGACAGGACGAGGGAACTCCAGCACTGGGCTGGGCGAGAACACGAAGCCTTGATTTGGTCGAAGGAGAGACAGGAACGCAGAGCCTTGGTCGAGGGAGAGACAGAAACATAGAAGATAGAACATAGAATAGTACAGCATATTACAGGCCCTTCAGCCCACAATGTTGTGCCGACCCTCAAACCCTGCCTCCCATATAACCCACCCACCTTAAATTCCTCCATATACCTGTCTAGCAGTCTCTTAAATTTCACTAGTGTATCTGCCTCCACCACTGACTCAGGCAGCGCATTCCACGCACCAACCACTCTGAGTAAAAAACCTTCCTGTAATATCCCCCTTGAACTTCCCACCCCTTACCTTAAAGCCATGTCCTCTTGTATTGAGCAGTGGTGCCCTGGGGAAGAGGAACTGGCTGTCCACTCTATCTATTCCTCTTAATATCTTGTATACCTCTATCACGTCTCTTTTCATCCTTCTTCTCTCCAAAGAGTAAAGCCCTAACTCCCTTAATCTCTGATCATAATGCATACTCTCTAACCAGGCAGCATCCTGGTAAATCTCCTCTGTACCCTTTCCAATGCTTCCACATCCTTCCTACAGTGAGGCGACCAGAACTGGACACAGTACTCCAAGTGTGGCCTAACCAGGGTTTTATAGAGCTGCATCATTACATCGTGACTCTTAAACTCTATCCCTCGACTTATGAAAGCTAACACCCCATAAGCCTTCTTAACTACCCTATCTACCTGTGAAGCAACTTTCAGGGATCTGTGGACCTGTACCCCCAGATCCCTCTGCTCCTCCACACTACAAAGTATCCGGCCATTTACTTTGTACTCTGCCTTGGAGTTTGACCTTCTAAAGTGTCGCATTTCACATTTCTCCAGGTTGAACTCCATCTGCCACTTCTGAGTCCACTTCTGTATCCTATCAATGTCTCTCTGCAATCTTCAACAATCCTCTACACTATCTACAACACCACCAACCTTTGTGTCATCTGCAAACTTGTCAACCCACCCTTCTTACCCCCACATCCAGGTCGTTCATAAAAATCACAAAAAGTAGAGGTCCCAGAACCGATCCTTGTGGGACACCACTAGTCACAACCCTCCAATCTAAATGTACTCCCTCCACCACGACCATCTGCCTTCTGCAGGCAAGCCAATTCTGAATCCACCTGGCCAAACTTCCCTGGATCCCATGCCTCCTGACTTTCTGAATAAGCCTACTGTGTGGAACCTTCTCAAATGCCTCACTAAAATCCATATAGATCACATCCACTGCACTACCCTCATCTATATGCCTGATCACCTCCTCAAAGAACTCTATCAGGCTTGTTAGACATGATCTGCCCTTCACAAAGCCATGCTGACTGTCCCTGATCAGACCATAATTCTCTAAATGCCCATAGATTCTATCTCTAAGAATCTTTTCCAACACCTTTCCCACCACAGACATAAGGCTCACTGGTCTATAATTATCCGGACTATCCCTACTACCTTTTTTGAACAAGGGGACAACATTTGCCTCCCTCCAATCCTCCGATACCATTCCTGTTTACAACGAGGACATAAAGATTCTAGCCAGAGGCTCAGCAATCTCTTCCCTCGCCTTATGGAGCAGCCTGGGGAATATTCCGTCAGGCCCCAGGAACTTATCTGTCCTCATGTATTTTAACGACAACCTCCTCTCCCTTAATATCAACATGCTCCAGAACATCAACCTCACTCATTGTCCTCACCATCATCAAGTTCCCTCTCATTGATGAATACCGAAGAGAAGTATTCATTGAGGACCTCGCTCACTTCCATAGCCTCCAGGCACATCTTCCCACCTTTATCTCTAATCAGTCCTACCTTCACTCCTGTCATCCTTTTGTTCTTCACAAAATTGAAGAATGCCTTGGGGTTTTCCTTTACCCTACTCACCAAGGCCTTCTCATGCCCCCTTCTTGCTATTCTCAGCCCCTTCTTAAGCTCCTGTCTTGCTTCCCTATATTCCTCAATAGACTCATCTGATCCTTGCTTCCTAAACCTCATGTATGCTGCCTTTTTCCACCTGACTGGATTTTCCACCTCACTTGTCACCCATGGTTCCCTCACCCTACCATTCTTTATCTTCCTTACCGGGACAAATTTATCTCTAACCTCCTGCCAGAGATCTCTAAACATCAACCACATGTCCATAGTACACTTCCCTGCAAAAACAT
>NW_027277972.1:0-22063 GCF_030028105.1 Mobula birostris
CACTCACCTACAATGACGTCAATCAACCTGCCAACCCGATACTGCACACTCACCCACAATGATGTCAGTCAATCAATACCAACCCGATACTGCACACTCACCCACAATGTCAGTCAATCAACCTGTCAACCCGATACTGCACACTCACCCACAATGACGTCAATAAACCTGCCAACCCGATACTGCACACTCACCCCACTCACCCACAATGACGTCAGTCAATCAACCTGCCAACCCGATACTGCACACTCACCCACAATGACGTCAGTCAATCAACCTGCCAACCCGATACTGCACACTCACCCACAATGACGTCAATCAACCTGCCAACCCGATACTGCACACTCACCCACAATGACGTCAGTCAATCAACCTGCCAACCCGATACTGCACACTCACCCACAATGACGTCAGTCAATCAACCTGCCAACCCGATACTGCACACTCACCCACAATGTCAGTCAATCAACCTGCCAACCCGATACTACACACTCACCCACAATGACGTCAGTCAATCAACCTGCCAACCCGATACTGCACACTCACCCACAATGACGTCAGTCAATCAACCTGCCAACCCGATACTGCACACTCACCCACAATGATGTCTTTCAACCTGCCAACCCGATACTGCACACTCACCCACAATGACGTCAGTCAATCACCCGCCAACCCGATACTGCACACTCACCCACAATGACGTCAGTCAATCAACCTGTCAACCCGATACTGCACACTCACCCACAATGACGTCAGTCAACCTGCCAACCAGATACTGCACACTCACCCACAATGACATCAGTCAATCAACCTGCCAACCCGATACTGCACACTCACCCACAATGACGTCAATCAACCTGCCAACCCGATACTGCACACTCACCCACAATGACGTCAATCAACCTGCCAACTCGATACTGCACACTCACCCACAATGACGTCAGTCAATCAACCTGCCAACCCGATACTGCACACTCACCTACAATGACGTCAATCAACCTGCCAACCCGATACTGCACACTCACCCACAATGATGTCAGTCAATCAATACCACCCCGATACTGCACACTCACCCACAATGTCAGTCAATCAACCTGTCAACCCGATACTGCACACTCACCCACAATGACGTCAATAAACCTGCCAACCCGATACTGCACACTCACCCCACTCACCCACAATGACGTCAGTCAATCAACCTGCCAACCCGATACTGCACACTCACCCACAATGACATCAGTCAATCAACCTGCCAACCCGATAATGCACACTCACCCACAATGACGTCAATCAACCTGCCAACCCGATACTGCACCCTCACCCACAATGATGTCAGTCAATCAACCTGCCAACCCGATACTGCACACTCACCCACAATGACGTCAATCAACCTGCCAACCCGATACTGCACACTCACCCACAATGACGTCAGTCAATCAACCTGCCAACCCGATACTGCACACTCACCCACAATGTCAGTCAATCAACCTGCCAACCCGATACTACACACTCACCCACAATGACGTCAGTCAATCAACCTGCCAACCCGATACTGCACACTCACCCACAATGACGTCAGTCAATCAACCTGCCAACCCGATACTGCACACTCACCCACAATGATGTCTTTCAACCTGCCAACCCGATACTGCACACTCACCCACAATGACGTCAGTCAATCACCCGCCAACCCGATACTGCACACTCACCCACAATGACGTCAGTCAATCAACCTGTCAACCCGATACTGCACACTCACCCACAATGACGTCAGTCAACCTGCCAACCAGATACTGCACACTCACCCACAATGACATCAGTCAATCAACCTGCCAACCCGATACTGCACACTCACCCACAATGACGTCAATCAACCTGCCAACCCGATACTGCACACTCACCCACAATGACGTCAATCAACCTGCCAACTCGATACTGCACACTCACCCACAATGACGTCAGTCAATCAACCTGCCAACCCGATACTGCACACTCACCTACAATGACGTCAATCAACCTGCCAACCCGATACTGCACACTCACCCACAATGATGTCAGTCAATCAATACCACCCCGATACTGCACACTCACCCACAATGTCAGTCAATCAACCTGTCAACCCGATACTGCACACTCACCCACAATGACGTCAATAAACCTGCCAACCCGATACTGCACACTCACCCCACTCACCCACAATGACGTCAGTCAATCAACCTGCCAACCCGATACTGCACACTCACCCACAATGACATCAGTCAATCAACCTGCCAACCCGATAATGCACACTCACCCACAATGACGTCAATCAACCTGCCAACCCGATACTGCACCCTCACCCACAATGATGTCAGTCAATCAACCTGCCAACCCGATACTGCACACTCACCCACAATGACGTCAATCAACCTGCCAACCCGATACTGCACACTCACCCACACTGACGTCAGTCAATCAACCTGCCAACCCGATACTGCACACTCACCCACAATGACGTCAATCAACCTGCCAACCCGTTACTGCACACTCACCCACAATGACGTCCATCAACCTGCCAACGCGATACTGCACACTCACCCACATGACGTCAGTCAACCTGCCAACCCGATACTGCACACTCACCCACAATGACGTCAATCAACCTGCCAACCCAATACTGCACACTCACCCACAATGACGTCAGTCAATCAACCTGCCAACCCGATACTGCACACTCACCCACAATGACGTCAATCAACCTGCCAACCAGATACTGCACACTCACCCACAATGACGTCAATCAACCTGCCAACCCGATACTGCACACTCACCCACACTGACGTCAGTCAATCAACCTGCCAACCCGATACTGCACATTCACCCACAATGACGTCACTCAATCAACCTGCCAACCCGATACTGCACACTCACCCACAATGACGTCAGTCAATCAACCTGCCAACCCGATACTGCACACTCACCCACAATGACGTCAGTCAATCAACCTGCCAACCCGATACTGCACACTCACCCACAATGATGTCATTCAACCTGCCAACCCGATACTGCACACTCACCCACAATGACGTCAGTCAATCAACCCGCCAACCCGATACTGCACACTCACCCATAATGACGTCAGTCAATCAACCTGCCAACCCGATACTGCACACTCACCCACAATGACGTCAGTCAACCTGCCAACCAGATACTGCACACTCACCCACAAAGACATCAGTCAATCAACCTGCCAACCCGATACTGCACACTCACCCACAATGACGTCAATCAACCTGCCAACCCGATACTGCACACTCACCCACAATGACGTCAATCAACCTGCCAACTCGATACTGCACACTCACCCACAATGACGTCAGTCAATCAACCTGCCAACCCGATACTGCACACTCACCTACAATGACGTCAATCAACCTGCCAACCCGATACTGCACACTCACCCACAATGATGTCAGTCAATCAATACCAACCCGATACTGCACACTCACCCACAATGTCAGTCAATCAACCTGTCAACCCGATACTGCACACTCACCCACAATGACGTCAATAAACCTGCCAACCCGATACTGCACACTCACCCCACTCACCCACAATGACGTCAGTCAATCAACCTGCCAACCCGATACTGCACACTCACCCACAATGACATCAGTCAATCAACCTGCCAACCCGATACTGCACACTCACCCACAATGACGTCAATCAACCTGCCAACCCGATACTGCACCCTCACCCACAATGACGTCAGTCAATCAACCTGCCAACCCGATACTGCACACTCACCCACAATGATGTCATTCAACCTGCCAACCCGATACTGCACACTCACCCACAATGACGTCAGTCAATCAACCCGCCAACCCGATACTGCACACTCACCCACAATGACGTCAGTCAATCAACCTGCCAACCCGATACTGCACACTCACCCACAATGACGTCAGTCAACCTGCCAACCAGATACTGCACACTCACCCACAAAGACATCAGTCA
This sequence comes from Mobula birostris, assembly GCF_030028105.1. Lineage (NCBI taxonomy): Eukaryota > Metazoa > Chordata > Chondrichthyes > Myliobatiformes > Myliobatidae > Mobula > Mobula birostris. Next base: position 3,997 of record NW_027277972.1, read on the forward strand.
ATCAACCTGCCAACCCGATACTGCACACTCACCCACAATGACGTCAATCAACCTGCCAACCCGATACTGCACACTCACCCACAATGACGTCAATCAACCTGCCAACTCGATACTGCACACTCACCCACAATGACGTCAGTCAATCAACCTGCCAACCCGATACTGCACACTCACCTACAATGACGTCAATCAACCTGCCAACCCGATACTGCACACTCACCCACAATGATGTCAGTCAATCAATACCAACCCGATACTGCACACTCACCCACAATGTCAGTCAATCAACCTGTCAACCCGATACTGCACACTCACCCACAATGACGTCAATAAACCTGCCAACCCGATACTGCACACTCACCCCACTCACCCACAATGACGTCAGTCAATCAACCTGCCAACCCGATACTGCACACTCACCCACAATGACATCAGTCAATCAACCTGCCAACCCGATACTGCACACTCACCCACAATGACGTCAATCAACCTGCCAACCCGATACTGCACACTCACCCACAATGTCAGTCAATCAACCTGCCAACCCGATACTACACACTCACCCACAATGACGTCAGTCAATCAACCTGCCAACCCGATACTGCACACTCCCCCACAATGACGTCAGTCAATCAACCTGCCAACCCGACACTGCACACTCACCCACAATGATGTCTTTCAACCTGCCAACCCGATACTGCACACTCACCCACAATGACGTCAGTCAATCAACCCGCCAACCCGATACTGCACACTCACCCACAATGACGTCAGTCAATCAACCTGCCAACCCGATACTGCACACTCACCCACAATGACGTCAGTCATCCTGCCAACCAGTTACTGCACACTCACCCACAATGACATCAGTCAATCAACCTGCCAACCCGATACTGCACACTCACCCACAATGACGTCAATCAACCTGCCAACCCGATACTGCACACTCACCCACAATGACGTCAATCAACCTGCCAATTCGATACTGCACACTCACCCACAATGACGTCAGTCAATCAACCTGCCAACCCGATACTGCACACTCACCTACAATGACGTCAACCAACCTGCCAACCCGATACTGCACACTCACCCACAATGATGTCAGTCAATCAATACCAACCCGATACTGCACCCTCACCCACAATGTCAGTCAATCAACCTGTCAACCCGATACTGCACACTCACCCACAATGACGTCAATAAACCTGCCAACCCGATACTGCACACTCACCCCACTCACCCACAATGACGTCAGTCAATCAACCTGCCAACCCGATACTGCACACTCACTCACAATGACATCAGTCAATCAACCTGCCAACCCGATACTGCACACTCACCCACAATGACGTCAATCAACCTGCCAACCCGATACTGCACCCTCACCCACAATGATGTCAGTCAATCAACCTGCCAACCCGATACTGCACACTCACCCACAATGACGTCAATCAACCTGCCAACCCGATACTGCACACTCACCCACACTGACGTCAGTCAATCAACCTGCCAACCCGATACTGCACACTCACCCACAATGACGTCAGTCAATCAACCTGCCAACCCGATACTGCACACTCACCCACAATGTCAGTCAATCAACCTGTCAACCCGATACTGCACACTCACCCACAATGACGTCGGACAATCAACCTGCCAACCCGATACTGCACACTCACCCACAATGACGTCAGTCAATCAACCTGCCAACCCGATACTGCACACTCACCCACAATGACGTCAGTCAATCAACCTGCCAACGCGATACTGCACACTCACCCACAATGACGTCAGTCAATCAACCTGCCAACCCGATACTGCACACTCACCCACAATGATGTCTTTCAACCTGCCAACCCGATACTGCACACTCACCCACAATGACATCAGTCAATCAACCTGCCAACCCGATACTGCACACTCACCCACAATGACGTCAATCAACCTGCCAACCCGATACTGCACCCTCACCCACAATGACGTCAGTCAATCAACCTGCCAACCCGATACTGCACACTCACCCACAATGATGTCATTCAACCTGCCAACCCGATACTGCACACTCACCCACAATGACGTCAGTCAATCAACCCGCCAACCCGATACTGCACACTCACCCACAATGACGTCAGTCAATCAACCTGCCAACCCGATACTGCACACTCACCCACAATGACGTCAGTCAACCTGCCAACCAGATACTGCACACTCACCCACAAAGACATCAGTCAATCAACCTGCCAACCCGATACTGCACACTCACCCACAATGACGTCAATCAACCTGCCAACCCGATACTGCACACTCACCCACAATGACGTCAATCAACCTGCCAACTCGATACTGCACACTCACCCACAATGACGTCAGTCAATCAACCTGCCAACCCGATACTGCACACTCACCTACAATGACGTCAATCAACCTGCCAACCCGATACTGCACACTCACCCACAATGATGTCAGTCAATCAATACCAACCCGATACTGCACACTCACCCACAATGTCAGTCAATCAACCTGTCAACCCGATACTGCACACTCACCCACAATGACGTCAATAAACCTGCCAACCCGATACTGCACACTCACCCCACTCACCCACAATGACGTCAGTCAATCAACCTGCCAACCCGATACTGCACACTCACCCACAATGACGTCAGTCAATCAACCTGCCAACCCGATACTGCACACTCACCCACAATGACGTCAATCAACCTGCCAACCCGATACTGCACACTCACCCACAATGACGTCAGTCAATCAACCTGCCAACCCGATACTGCACACTCACCCACAATGACGTCAGTCAATCAACCTGCCAACCCGATACTGCACACTCACCCACAATGTCAGTCAATCAACCTGCCAACCCGATACTACACACTCACCCACAATGACGTCAGTCAATCAACCTGCCAACCCGATACTGCACACTCACCCACAATGACGTCAGTCAATCAACCTGCCAACCCGATACTGCACACTCACCCACAATGATGTCTTTCAACCTGCCAACCCGATACTGCACACTCACCCACAATGACGTCAGTCAATCACCCGCCAACCCGATACTGCACACTCACCCACAATGACGTCAGTCAATCAACCTGTCAACCCGATACTGCACACTCACCCACAATGACGTCAGTCAACCTGCCAACCAGATACTGCACACTCACCCACAATGACATCAGTCAATCAACCTGCCAACCCGATACTGCACACTCACCCACAATGACGTCAATCAACCTGCCAACCCGGTACTGCACACTCACCCACAATGACGTCAATCAACCTGCCAACTCGATACTGCACACTCACCCACAATGACGTCAGTCAATCAACCTGCCAACCCGATACTGCACACTCACCTACAATGACGTCAATCAACCTGCCAACCCGATACTGCACACTCACCCACAATGATGTCAGTCAATCAATACCAACCCGATACTGCACACTCACGCACAATGTCAGTCAATCAACCTGTCAACCCGATACTGCACACTCACCCACAATGACGTCAATAAACCTGCCAACCCGATACTGCACACTCACCCCACTCACCCACAATGACGTCAGTCAATCAACCTGCCAACCCGATACTGCACACTCACCCACAATGACATCAGTCAATCAACCTGCCAACCCGATACTGCACACTCACCCACAATGACGTCAATCAACCTGCCAACCCGATACTGCACCCTCACCCACGATGATGTCAGTCAATCAACCTGCCAACCCGATACTGCACACTCACCCACAATGACGTCAATCAACCTGCCAACCCGATACTGCACACTCACCCACACTGACGTCAGTCAATCAACCTGCCAACCCGATACTGCACACTCACCCACAATGACGTCAGTCAATCAACCTGCCAACCCGATACTGCACACTCACCCACAATGTCAGTCAATCAACCTGTCAACCCGATACTGCACACTCACCCACAATGACGTCGGACAATCAACCTGCCAACCCGATACTGCACACTCACCCACAATGACGTCAGTCAATCAACCTGCCAACCCGATACTGCACACTCACCCACAATGTCAGTCAATCAACCTGTCAACCCGATACTGCACACTCACCCACAATGACGTCGGACAATCAACCTGCCAACCCGATACTGCACACTCACCCACAATGACGTCAGTCAATCAACCTGCCAACCCGATACTGCACACTCACCCACAATGTCAGTCAATCAACATGCCAACCCGATACTGCACACTCACCCACAATGACGTCAGTCAATCAACTTGCCAACCCGATACTGCACACTCACCCACAATGACGTCAATCAACCTGCCAACCAGATACTGCACACTCACCCACAATGACGTCAGTCAATCAACCTGCCAACCCGATACTGCACACTCACCCACAATGATGTCAGTCAACCTGCCAACCCGACACTGCACACTCACCCACAATGACATCAGTCAATCAACCTGCCAACCCGATACTGCACACTCACCCACAATGACGTCAATCAACCTGCCAACGCGATACTGCACACTCACCCACAATGACGTCAATCAACCTGCCAACCCGATACTGCACACTCACCCCACTCACGCACAATGACATCAGTCAATCAACCTGCCAACCCGATACTGCACACTCACCCACAATGACGTCAATCAACCTGCCAACCCGATACTGCACACTCACCCACAATGACGTCAGTCAATCAACCTGCCAACCCGATACTGCACACTCACCCACAATGACATCAATCAACCTGCCAACCCGATACTGCACACTCACCCACAATGACGTCAGTCAATCAACCTGCCAACCCGATACTGCACACTCACCCACAATGACGTCAGTCAATCAACCTGCCAACCCGATACTGCACACTCACCCACAATAACGTCAATCAACCTGCCAACCCGATACTGCACACTCACCCACAATGACGTCAGTCAATCAACCTGCCAACCCGATACTGCACACTCACCCACAATGACGTCAATCAACCTGCCAACCCGATACTGCACACTCACCCACAATGACGTCAGTCAATCAACCTGCCAACCCGATACTGCACACTCACCCACAATGACGTCAGTCAATCAACCTGCCAACCCGATACTGCACACTCACCCACAATGTCAGTCAATCAACCTGTCAACCCGATACTGCACACTCACCCACAATGACGTCAGTCAATCAATCTGCCAACCCGATACTGCACACTCACCCACAATGACGTCAATCAATCAACATGCCAACCCGATACTGCACAGTCACCCACAATGACGTCAGTCAATCAACCTGCCAACCCGATACTGCACACTCACCCACAATGACGTCAGTCAATCAACCTGCCAACCCGATACTGCAAACTCACCCACAATGTCAGTCAATCAACCTGCCAACCCGACACTGCACACTCACCCACAATGACGTTAATCAATCAACCTGCCAACCCGATACTGCACACTCACCCACAATGACTTCAGTCAATCAACCTGCCAACCCGATACTGCACACTCACCCACAATGACGTCAATCAACCTGCCAACCCGATACTGCACACTCACCCACAATGACATCAATCAACCTGCCAACGCGATACCGCACACTCACCCACATGACGTCAGTCAACCTGCCAACCCGATACTGCACACTCACCCACAATGACATCAATCAACCTGCCAACCCAATACTGCACACTCACCCACAATGACGTCAGTCAATCAACCTGCCAACCCGATACTGCACACTCACCCACAATGACGTCAATCAACCTGCCAACCAGATACTGCACACTCACCCACAATGACGTCAGTCAATCAACCTGCCAACCCGATACTGCACACTCACCTACAATGACGTCAATCAACCTGCCAACCCGATACTGCACACTCACCCACAATGATGTCAGTCAATCAATACCAACCCGATACTGCACACTCACCCACAATGTCAGTCAATCAACCTGTCAACCCGATACTGCACACTCACCCACAATGACGTCAATAAACCTGCCAACCCGATACTGCACACTCACCCCGCTCACCCTCAATGACGTCAGTCAATCAACCTGCCAACCCGATACTGCACACTCACCCACAATGACGTCAATCAACCTGCCAACCCGATACTGCACCCTCACCCACAATGACGTCCGTCAATCAACCTGCCAACCCGATACTGCACACTCACCCACAATGACGTCAATCAACCTGCCAACCCGATACTGCACACTCACCCACAATGACGTCAGTCAATCAACCTGCCATCCCGATACTGCACACTCACCCACAATGACGTCAGTCAACCTGCCAACCAGATACTGCACACTCACCCACAAAGACATCAGTCAATCAACCTGCCAACCCGATACTGCACACTCACCCACAATGACGTCAATCAACCTGCCAACCCGATACTGCACACTCACCCACAATGACGTCAATCAACCTGCCAACTCGATACTGCACACTCACCCACAATGACGTCAGTCAATCAACCTGCCAACCCGATACTGCACACTCACCTACAATGACGTCAATCAACCTGCCAACCCGATACTGCACACTCACCCACAATGATGTCAGTCAATCAATACCAACCCGATACTGCACACTCACCCACAATGTCAGTCAATCAACCTGTCAACCCGATACTGCACACGCACCCACAATGACGTCAATAAACCTGCCAACCCGATACTGCACACTCACCCCACTCACCCACAATGACGTCAGTCAATCAACCTGCCAACCCGATACTGCACACTCACCCACAATGACGTCAGTCAATCAACCTGCCAACCCGATACTGCACACTCACCCACAATGACGTCAATCAACCTGCCAACCCGATACTGCACACTCACCCACAATGACGTCAGTCAATCAACCTGCCAACCCGATACTGCACACTCACCCACAATGACGTCAGTCAATCAACCTGCCAACCCGATACTGCACACTCACCCACAATGTCAGTCAATCAACCTGCCAACCCGATACTACACACTCACCCACAATGACGTCAGTCAATCAACCTGCCAACCCGATACTGCACACTCACCCACAATGATGTCTTTCAACCTGCCAACCCGATACTGCACACTCACCCACAATGACGTCAGTCAATCAACCCGCCAACCCGATACTGCACACTCACCCACAATGACGTCAGTCAATCAACCTGCCAACCCGATACTGCACACTCACCCACAATGACGTCAGTCAACCTGCCAACCAGATACTGCACACTCACCCACAATGACATCAGTCAATCAACCTGCCAACCCGATACTGCACACTCACCCACAATGACGTCAATCAACCTGCCAACCCGATACTGCACACTCACCCACAATGACGTCAATCAACCTGCCAACTCGATACTGCACACTCACCCACAATGACGTCAGTCAATCAACCTGCCAACCCGATACTGCACACTCACCTACAATGACGTCAATCAACCTGCCAACCCGATACTGCACACTCACCCACAATGATGTCAGTCAATCAATACCAACCCGATACTGCACACTCACCCACAATGTCAGTCAATCAACCTGTCAACCCGATACTGCACACTCACCCACAATGACGTCAATAAACCTGCCAACCCGATACTGCACACTCACCCCACTCACCCACAATGACGTCAGTCAATCAACCTGCCAACCCGATACTGCACACTCACCCACAATGACATCAGTCAATCAACCTGCCAACCCGATACTGCACACTCACCCACAATGACGTCAGTCAATCAACCTGCCAACCCGATACTGCACACTCACCCACAATGTCAGTCAATCAACCTGTCAACCCGATACTGCACACTCACCCACAATGACGTCGGACAATCAACCTGCCAACCCGATACTGCACACTCACCCACAATGACGTCAGTCAATCAACCTGCCAACCCGATACTGCACACTCACCCACAATGTCAGTCAATCAACCTGTCAACCCGATACTGCACACTCACCCACAATGACGTCGGACAATCAACCTGCCAACCCGATACTGCACACTCACCCACAATGACGTCAGTCAATCAACCTGCCAACCCGATACTGCACACTCACCCACAATGTCAGTCAATCAACATGCCAACCCGATACTGCACACTCACCCACAATGACGTCAGTCAATCAACTTGCCAACCCGATACTGCACACTCACCCACAATGACGTCAATCAACCTGCCAACCAGATACTGCACACTCACCCACAATGACGTCAGTCAATCAACCTGCCAACCCGATACTGCACACTCACCCACAATGATGTCAGTCAACCTGCCAACCCGACACTGCACACTCACCCACAATGACATCAGTCAATCAACCTGCCAACCCGATACTGCACACTCACCCACAATGACGTCAATCAACCTGCCAACGCGATACTGCACACTCACCCACAATGACGTCAATCAACCTGCCAACCCGATACTGCACACTCACCCCACTCACGCACAATGACATCAATCAATCAACCTGCCAACCCGATACTGCACACTCACCCACAATGACGTCAATCAACCTGCCAACCCGATACTGCACACTCACCCACAATGACGTCAGTCAATCAACCTGCCAACCCGATACTGCACACTCACCCACAATGACATCAATCAACCTGCCAACCCGATACTGCACACTCACCCACAATGACGTCAGTCAATCAACCTGCCAACCCGATACTGCACACTCACCCACAATAACGTCAGTCAATCAACCTGCCAACCCGATACTGCACACTCACCCACAATGACGTCAATCAACCTGCCAACCCGATACTGCACACTCACCCACAATGACGTCAGTCAATCAACCTGCCAACCCGATACTGCACACTCACCCACAATGACGTCAATCAACCTGCCAACCCGATACTGCACACTCACCCACAATGACGTCAGTCAATCAACCTGCCAACCCGATACTGCACACTCACCCACAATGACGTCAGTCAATCAACCTGCCAACCCGATACTGCACACTCACCCACAATGTCAGTCAATCAACCTGTCAACCCGATACTGCACACTCACCCACAATGACGTCAGTCAATCAATCTGCCAACCCGATACTGCACACTCACCCACAATGACGTCAATCAATCAACATGCCAACCCGATACTGCACAGTCACCCACAATGACGTCAGTCAATCAACCTGCCAACCCGATACTGCACACTCACCCACAATGACGTCAGTCAATCAACCTGCCAACCCGATACTGCAAACTCACCCACAATGTCAGTCAATCAACCTGCCAACCCGACACTGCACACTCACCCGCAATGACGTTAATCAATCAACCTGCCAACCCGATACTGCACACTCACCCACAATGACTTCAGTCAATCAACCTGCCAACCCGATACTGCACACTCACCCACAATGACGTCAATCAACCTGCCAACCCGATACTGCACACTCACCCACAATGACATCAATCAACCTGCCAACGCGATACTGCACACTCACCCACATGACGTCAGTCAACCTGCCAACCCGATACTGCACACTCACCCACAATGACATCAATCAACCTGCCAACCCAATACTGCACACTCACCCACAATGACGTCAGTCAATCAACCTGCCAACCCGATACTGCACACTCACCCACAATGACGTCAATCAACCTGCCAACCAGATACTGCACACTCACCCACAATGACGTCAGTCAATCAACCTGCCAACCCGATACTGCACACTCACCTACAATGACGTCAATCAACCTGCCAACCCGATACTGCACACTCACCCACAATGATGTCAGTCAATCAATACCAACCCGATACTGCACACTCACCCACAATGTCAGTCAATCAACCTGTCAACCCGATACTGCACACTCACCCACAATGACGTCAATAAACCTGCCAACCCGATACTGCACACTCACCCCACTCACCCTCAATGACGTCAGTCAATCAACCTGCCAACCCGATACTGCACACTCACCCACAATGACGTCAATAAACCTGCCAACCCGATACTGCACCCTCACCCACAATGACGTCAGTCAATCAACCTGCCAACCTGATACTGCACACTCACCCACAATGACGTCAATCAACCTGCCAACCCGATACTGCACACTCACCCACAATGACGTCAGTCAATCAACCTGCCATCCCGATACTGCACACTCACCCACAATGACGTCAGTCAATCAACCTGCCAACCCGATACTGCACACTCACCCACAATGTCAGTCAATCAACCTGTCAACCCGATACTGCACACTGACCCACAATGACGTCAATCAACCTGCCAACCCGATACTGCACACTCACCCACAATGACGTCAGTCAATCAACCTGCCAACCCGATACTGCACACTCACCCACAATGACGTCAGTCAATCAACCTGCCAACCCGATACTGCACACTCACCCACAATGTCAGTCAATCAACCTGTCAACCCGATACTGCACACTCACCCACAATGACGTCAGTCAATCAATCTGCCAACCCGATACTGCACACTCACCCACAATGACGTCAATCAATCAACATGCCAACCCGATACTGTGCACTCACCCACAATGACGTCAGTCAATCAACCTGCCAACCCGATACTGCACACTCACCCACAATGACGTCAGTCAATCAACCTGCCAACCCGATACTGCAAACTCACCCACAATGTCAGTCAATCAACCTGCCAACCCGACACTGCACACTCACCCACAATGACGTTAATCAATCAACCTGCCAACCCGATACTGCACACTCAGCCACAATGACGTCAATCAACCTGCCAACCCGTTACTGCACACTCACCCACAATGACGTCCATCAACCTGCCAACGCGATACTGCACACTCACCCACATGACGTCAGTCAACCTGCCAACCCGATACTGCACACTCACCCACAATGACGTCAATCAACCTGCCAACCCAATACTGCACACTCACCCACAATGACGTCAGTCAATCAACCTGCCAACCCGATACTACACACTCACCCACAATGACGTCAATCAACCTGCCAACCAGATAATGCACACTCACCCACAATGACGTCAATCAACCTGCCAACCCGATACTGCACACTCACCCACAATGACGTCAGTCAATCAACCTGCCAACCCGATACTGCACATTCACCCACAATGACGTCACTCAATCAACCTGCCAACCCGATACTGCACACTCACCCACAATGACGTCAGTCAATCAACCTGCCAACCCGATACTGCACACTCACCCACAATGACGTCAGTCAATCAACCTGCCAACCCGATACTGCACACTCACCCACAATGTCAGTCAATCAACCTGTCAACCCGATACTGCACACTCACCCACAATGACGTCGGACAATCAACCTGCCAACCCGATACTGCACACTCACCCACAATGACGTCAGTCAATCAACCTGCCAACCCGATACTGCACACTCACCCACAATGTCAGTCAATCAACATGCCAACCCGATACTGCACACTCACCCACAATGACGTCAGTCAATCAACTTGCCAACCCGATACTGCACACTCACCCACAATGACGTCAATCAACCTGCCAACCAGATACTGCACACTCACCCACAATGACGTCAGTCAATCAACCTGCCAACCCGATACTGCACACTCACCCACAATGATGTCAGTCAACCTGCCAACCCGACACTGCACACTCACCCACAATGACATCAGTCAATCAACCTGCCAACCCGATACTGCACACTCACCCACAATGACGTCAATCAACCTGCCAACGCGATACTGCACACTCACCCACAATGACGTCAATCAACCTGCCAACCCGATACTGCACACTCACCCCACTCACGCACAATGACATCAATCAATCAACCTGCCAACCCGATACTGCACACTCACCCACAATGACGTCAATCAACCTGCCAACCCGATACTGCACACTCACCCACAATGACGTCAGTCAATCAACCTGCCAACCCGATACTGCACACTCACCCACAATGACATCAATCAACCTGCCAACCCGATACTGCACACTCACCCACAATGACGTCAGTCAATCAACCTGCCAACCCGATACTGCACACTCACCCACAATAACGTCAGTCAATCAACCTGCCAACCCGATACTGCACACTCACCCACAATGACGTCAATCAACCTGCCAACCCGATACTGCACACTCACCCACAATGACGTCAGTCAATCAACCTGCCAACCCGATACTGCACACTCACCCACAATGACGTCAATCAACCTGCCAACCCGATACTGCACACTCACCCACAATGACGTCAGTCAATCAACCTGCCAACCCGATACTGCACACTCACCCACAATGACGTCAGTCAATCAACCTGCCAACCCGATACTGCACACTCACCCACAATGTCAGTCAATCAACCTGTCAACCCGATACTGCACACTCACCCACAATGACGTCAGTCAATCAATCTGCCAACCCGATACTGCACACTCACCCACAATGACGTCAATCAATCAACATGCCAACCCGACACTGCACAGTCACCCACAATGACGTCAGTCAATCAACCTGCCAACCCGATACTGCACACTCACCCATAATGACGTCAGTCAATCAACCTGCCAACCCGATACTGCAAACTCACCCACAATGTCAGTCAATCAACCTGCCAACCCGACACTGCACACTCACCCACAATGACGTTAATCAATCAACCTGCCAACCCGATACTGCACACTCACCCACAATGACTTCAGTCAATCAACCTGCCAACCCGATACTGCACACTCACCCACAATGACGTCAATCAACCTGCCAACCCGATACTGCACACTCACCCACAATGACATCAATCAACCTGCCAACGCGATACTGCACACTCACCCACATGACGTCAGTCAACCTGCCAACCCGATACTGCACACTCACCCACAATGACATCAATCAACCTGCCAACCCAATACTGCACACTCACCCACAATGACGTCAGTCAATCAACCTGCCAACCCGATACTGCACACTCACCCACAATGACGTCAATCAACCTGCCAACCAGATACTGCACACTCACCCACAATGACGTCAGTCAATCAACCTGCCAACCCGATACTGCACACTCACCTACAATGACGTCAATCAAGCTGCCAACCCGATACTGCACACTCACCCACAATGATGTCAGTCAATCAATACCAACCCGATACTGCACACTCACCCACAATGTCAGTCAATCAACCTGTCAACCCGATACTGCACACTCACCCACAATGACGTCAATAAACCTGCCAACCCGATACTGCACACTCACCCCACTCACCCTCAATGACGTCAGTCAATCAACCTGCCAACCCGATACTGCACACTCACCCACAATGACGTCAATCAACCTGCCAACCCGATACTGCACCCTCACCCACAATGACGTCGGACAATCAACCTGCCAACGCGATACTGCACACTCACCCACATGACGTCAGTCAACCTGCCAACCCGATACTGCACACTCACCCACAATGACGTCAATCAACCTGCCAACCCAATACTGCACACTCACCCACAATGACGTCGGACAATCAACCTGCCAACCCGATACTGCACACTCACCCACAATGACGTCAGTCAATCAACCTGCCAACCCGATACTGCACACTCACCCACAATGACGTCAGTCAATCAACCTGCCAACTCGATACTGCACACTCACCCACAATGACGTCAGTCAATCAACCTGCCAACCCGATACTGCACACTCACCCACAATGATGTCTTTCAACCTGCCAACACGATACTGCACACTCACCCACAATGACATCAGTCAATCAACCTGCCAACCCGATACTGCACACTCACCCACAATGACGTCAATCAACCTGCCAACCCGATACTGCACCCTCACCCACAATGACGTCAGTCAATCAACCTGCCAACCCGATACTGCACACTCACCCACAATGATGTCATTCAACCTGCCAACCCGATACTGCACACTCACCCACAATGACGTCAGTCAATCAACCCGCCAACCCGATACTGCACACTCACCCACAATGACGTCAGTCAATCAACCTGCCAACCCGATACTGCACACTCACCCACAATGACGTCAGTCAACCTGCCAACCAGATACTGCACACTCACCCACAAAGACATCAGTCAATCAACCTGCCAACCCGATACTGCACACTCACCCACAATGACGTCAATCAACCTGCCAACCCGATACTGCAAACTCACCCACAATGACGTCAATCAACCTGCCAACTCGATACTGCACACTCACCCACAATGACGTCAGTCAATCAACCTGCCAACCCGATACTGCACACTCACCTACAATGACGTCAATCAACCTGCCAACCCGATACTGCACACTCACCCACAATGATGTCAGTCAATCAATACCAACCCGATACTGCACACTCACCCACAATGTCAGTCAATCAACCTGTCAACCCGATACTGCACACTCACCCACAATGACGTCAATAAACCTGCCAACCCGATACTGCACACTCACCCCACTCACCCACAATGACGTCAGTCAATCAACCTGCCAACCCGATACTGCACACTCACCCACAATGACGTCAGTCAATCAACCTGCCAACCCGATACTGCACACTCACCCACAATGACGTCAATCAACCTGCCAACTCGATACTGCACACTCACCCACAATGACGTCAGTCAATCAACCTGCCAACCCGATACTGCACACTCACCTACAATGACGTCAATCAACCTGCCAACCCGATACTGCACACTCACCCACAATGATGTCAGTCAATCAATACCAACCCGATACTGCACAGTCACCCACAATGTCAGTCAATCAACCTGTCAACCCGATACTGCACACTCACCCACAATGACGTCAATAAACCTGCCAACCCGATACTGCACACTCACCCCACTCACCCACAATGATGTCAGTCAATCAACCTGCCAACCCGATACTGCACACTCACCCACAATGACATCAGTCAATCAAACTGCCAACCCGATACTGCACACTCACCCACAATGACGTCAATCAACCTGCCAACCCGATACTGCACCCTCACCCACAATGACGTCAGTCAATCAACCTGCCAACCCGATACTGCACACTCACCCACAATGACGTCAATCAACCTGCCAACCCGATACTGCACACTCACCCACAATGACGTCAGTCAATCAACCTGCCAACCCGATACTGCACACTCACCCACAATGACGTCAGTCAATCAACCTGCCAACCCGATACTGCACACTCACCCACAATGTCAGTCAATCAACCTGCCAACCCGATACTACACACTCACCCACAATGACGTCAGTCAATCAACCTGCCAACCCGATACTGCACACTCACCCACAATGACGTCAGTCAATCAAACTGCCAACCCGATACTGCACACTCACCCACAATGATGTCTTTCAACCTGCCAACCCGATACTGCACACTCACCCACAATGACGTCAGTCAATCAACCCGCCAACCCGATACTGCACACTCACCCACAATGACGTCAGTCAATCAACCTGCCAACCCGATACTGCACACTCACCCACAATGACGTCAGTCAACCTGCCAACCAGATACTGCACACTCACCCACAATGACATCAGTCAATCAACCTGCCAACCCGATACTGCACACTCACCCACAATGACGTCAATCAACCTGCCAACCCGATACTGCACACTCACCCACAATGACGTCAATCAACCTGCCAACTCGATACTGCACACTCACCCACAATGACGTCAGTCAATCAACCTGCCAACCCGATACTGCACACTCACCTACAATGACGTCAATCAACCTGCCAACCCGATACTGCACTCTCACCCACAATGATGTCAGTCAATCAATACCAACCCGATACTGCACACTCACCCACAATGTCAGTCAATCAACCTGTCAACCCGATACTGCACACTCACCCACAATGACGTCAATAAACCTGCCAACCCGATACTACACACTCACCCCACTCACCCACAATGACGTCAGTCAATCAACCTGCCAACCCGATACTGCACACTCACCCACAATGACATCAGTCAATCAACCTGCCAACCCGATACTGCACACTCACCCACAATGACGTCAATCAACCTGCCAACCCGATACTGCACCCTCACCCACAATGACGTCAGTCAATCAACCTGCCAACCCGATACTGCACACTCACCCGCAATGACAATCAATCAACCTGCCAACCCGATACTGCACACTCACCCACAATGACGTCAGTCAATCAACCTGCCAACCCGATACTGCACACTCACCCACAATGACGTCAGTCAATCAACCTGCCAACCCGATACTGCACACTCACCCACAATGTCAGTCAATCAACCTGTCAACCCGATACTGCACACTCACCCACAATGACGTCGGACAATCAACCTGCCAACCCGATACTGCACACTCACCCACAATGACGTCAGTCAATCAACCTGCCAACCCGATACTGCACACTCACCCACAATGACGTCAGTCAATCAACCTGCCAACCCGATACTGCACACTCACCCACAATGATGTCAGTCAACCTGCCAACCCGACACTGCACACTCACCCACAATGACATCAGTCAATCAACCTGCCAACCCGATACTGCACACTCACACACAATGACGTCAATCAACCTGCCAACGCGATACTGCACACTCACCCATAATGACGTCAATCAACCTGCCAACCCGATACTGCACACTCACCCCACTGACGCACAATGACGTCAGTCAATCAACCTGCCAACCCGATACTGCACACTCACCCACAATGACGTCAATCAACCTGCCAACCCGATACTGCACACTCACCCACAATGACGTCAGTCAATCAACCTGCCAACCCGATACTACACACTCACCCACAATGACGTCAATCAACCTGCCAACCAGATACTGCACACTCACCCACAATGACGTCAATCAACCTGCCAACCCGATACTGCACACTCACCCACAATGACGTCAGTCAATCAACCTGCCAACCCGATACTGCACATTCACCCACAATGACGTCACTCAATCAACCTGCCAACCCGATACTGCACACTCACCCACAATGACGTCAGTCTATCAACCTGCCAACCCGATACTGCACACTCACCCACAATGACGTCAGTCAATCAACCTGCCAACCCGATACTGCACACTCACCCACAATGACGTCAGTCAATCAACCTGCCAACCCGATACTGCACACTCACCCACAATGACGTCAGTCAATCAACCTGCCAACCCGATACTGCACACTCACCCACAATGACGTCAGTCAACCTGCCAACCAGATACTGCACACTCACCCACAAAGACATCAGTCAATCAACCTGCCAACCCGATACTGCACACTCACCCACAATGACGTCAATCAACCTACCAACCCGATACTGCACACTCACCCACAATGACGTCAATCAACCTGCCAACTCGATACTGCACACTCACCCACAATGACGTCAGTCAATCAACCTGCCAACCCGATACTGCACACTCACCTACAATGACGTCAATCAACCTGCCAACCCGATACTGCACACTCACCCACAATGATGTCAGTCAATCAATACCAACCCGATACTGCACAGTCACCCACAATGTCAGTCAATCAACCTGTCAACCCGATACTGCACACTCACCCACAATGACGTCAATAAACCTGCCAACCCGATACTGCACACTCACCCCACTCACCCACAATGATGTCAGTCAATCAACCTGCCAACCCGATACTGCACACTCACCCACAATGACATCAGTCAATCAACCTGCCAACCCGATACTGCACACTCACCCACAATGACGTCAATCAACCTGCCAACCCGATACTGCACCCTCACCCACAATGACATCAGTCAATCAACCTGCCAACCCGATACTGCACACTCACCCACAATGACGTCAATCAACCTGCCAACCCGATACTGCACACTCACCCACAATGACGTCAGTCAATCAACCTGCCAACCCGATACTGCACACTCACCCACAATGACGTCAGTCAATCAACCTGCCAACCCGATACTGCACACTCACCCACAATGTCAGTCAATCAACCTGCCAACCCGATACTACACACTCACCCACAATGACGTCA
>NW_027277973.1:0-22051 GCF_030028105.1 Mobula birostris
ATGCCCAAACGGCAAGAGAGAACCAGAAAGTTAAACCCAAGCTGGGTCCACAGAAAACAAGTCACCACTAAACTCAGGTGCTGAGACACCGAATGCCCAGTAAACACTGTCAATTTAACCCATGCAATCCCAGGCATACAGATGCCAGGTAATGATGTTTAAAAACAACATTACCCTCATAGTTACATGCCTCTCATTATCCTGGTCCATGGGAAAACACAAGCCGAGCTTGATCAACTCCGGCTGGGTCATCTCGGGGAGGGTGTTTAATGATGAAAGACCCGAAACACCCCATGATCCGAGGATGCATTACTGATGATGTGTCCCAGTGCACACCCGGTCCATTGAACCAAGTGGTGTCGGACCACGATAATGAAAGGCATGGGCCAGATTCACCTGGCTTCACCACATGAGCCTAAGCCCAATAGCACCTCATACCTCACCACTCAAAACTCTGCAGCCTTACCTATCCCAGTCACACATATACATCCACCAGCCCAACACTCAAACCTAATCCTAAAGTCCAAGGGGGCACACACCCCCACAAACCCTCGGCACATCCCAGAGATCATGCCACAGCCCCATAAACCCTAGGCACACCCCGACTAACCCTGGCCACACCCCCACAAACCCGATTCCCTTTGTCAGGAGGGGCAAGATCCAAGAAAGGCAAGTGTTGGACCTGGTTAATGAAGGCGTGGGCCAGATCAAAGTGGCAGGGTCGCGTGAAATTGAATCTCAAGTGAGGAGATCAAAAAGCACACGAGGGCTGATTTGCCCACTGCCCGCATACTCTCAACCTAACCCACCCCCACAAACCCTCGGCACATCCCAGAGATCATGCCACACCCCCATAAACCCTAGGCACACCCCGACTAACCCTGGCCACTCCCCCACAAACCCGATTACCTTTGTTAGGATGGGGCAAGATCCAAGAAAGGCAAGTGTTGGACCTGGTTAATGAAGGCGTGGGCCAGATCAAAGTGGCAGGGTCGCGTGAAATTGAATCTCAAGTGAGGAGATCAAAAAGCACAAGAGGGCTGATTTGCCCACTGCCCGCATACTCTCAACCTAACCTAACAGTGACACGCTCTTCATTCTCCCGGTCGACAAAATGCCAAGAACAAAGCCCAGATGCCCAAACGGCGAGAGAGAACCAGAAAGTTAAACCCAAGCTGGGTCCACAGAAAACAAGCCACCACTAAACTCAGGTGCAGAGACACCGAATGCCCAGTAAACACTGTCAATTTAATCCATGCATCCCCAGGCATACAGATGCCAGGTAATGATGTTTAAAAACGTCATTACCCTCATAGTTACATGCCTCTCATTATCCTGTTCCATGGGAAAACACAAGCCGAGCTTGATCAACTCCGGCTGGGTCAACTCGGGGAGGGTGTTTAATGATGAAAGACCCGAAACACCCCATGATCCGAGGATGCATTACTGATGATGTGTCCCAGTGCACACCCGGTCCATTGAACCAAGTGGTGTCGGACCACGATAATGAAAGGCATGGGCCAGATTCACCTGGCTTCACCACACGAGCCTATGCGCCATAGCACCTCATACCTCACCACTCAAAACTCTGCAGCCTTACCTATCCCCGTCACACATATACATCCACCAGCCCTACACTCAAACCTAATCCTAAAGTCCAAGGGGGCACACACCCCCACAAACCCTCGGCACATCCCAGAGATCATGCCACACCCCCACAAACACTAGGCACACCCCGACTAACCCTGGCCACTCCCCCACAAACCCGATTACCTTTGTCAGGAGGGGCAAGATCCAAGAAAGGCAAGTGTTGGACCTGGTTAATGAAGGCGTGGGCCAGATCAAAGAGGCAGGGTCGCGTGAAATTGAATCTCAAGTGAGGAGATCAAAAAGCACAAGAGGGCTGATTTGCCCACTGCCCGCATACTCTCAACCTAACCAAACAGTGACACGCTCTTCATTCTCCCGGTCGACAAAATGCCAAGAACAAAGCCCAGATGCCAAAACGGCAAGAGAGAACCAGAAAGTTAAACCCAAGCTGGGTCCACAGAAAACAAGCAACCACTAAACTCAGGTGCAGAGACACCGAATGCCCAGTAAACACTGTCAATTTAATCCATGCATCCCCAGGCATACAGATGCCAGGTAATGATGTTTAAAAACGTCATTACCCTCATAGTTACATGCCTCTCATTATCCTGTTCCATGGGAAAACACAAGCCGAGCTTGATCAACTCCGGCTGGGTCAACTCGGGGAGGGTGTTTAATGATGAAAGACCCGAAACACCCCATGATCCGAGGATGCATTACTGATGATGTGTCCCAGTGCACACCCGGTCCATTGAACCAAGTGGTGTCGGACCACGATAATGAAAGGCATGGGCCAGATTCACCTGGCTTCACCACATGAGCCTATGCGCCACAGCACCTCATACCTCACCACTCCAAACTCTGCAGCCTTACCTATCCCCGTCACACATATACATCCACCAGCCCTACACTCAAACCTAATCCTAAAGTCCAAGGGGGCACACACCCCCACAAACCCTCGGCACATCCCAGTGATCATGCCACACCCCCACAAACCCTAGTCACACCCCGACTAACCCTGGCCACTCCCCCACAAACCCGATTACCTTTGTCAGGAGGGGCAAGATCCAAGAAAGGCAAGTGTTGGACCTGGTTAATGAAGGCGTGGGCCAGATCAAAGTGGCAGGGTCGCGTGAAATTGAATCTCAAGTGAGGAGATCAAAAAGCACAAGAGGGCTGATTTGCCCACTGCCCGCATACTCTCAACCTAACCTAACAGTGACACGCTCTTCATTCTCCCGGTCGACAAAATGCCAAGAATAAAGCCCGGATGCCCAAACGGCGAGAGAGAACCAGAAAGTTAATCCCAAGCTGGGTCCACAGAAAACAAGTCACCACTAAACTCAGGTGCAGAGACACCGAATGCCCAGTAAACACTGTCAATTTAACCCATGCATCCCCAGGCATACAGATGCCAGGTAATGATGTTTAAAAACGTCATTACCCTCATAGTTACATGCCTCTCATTATCCTGGTCCATGGGAAAACACAAGCCGAGCTTGATCAACTCCGGCTGGGTCATCTCGGGGAGGGTGTTTAATGATGAAAGACCCGAAACACCTCATGATCCGAGGATGTATTACTGATGATGTGTCCCAGTGCACACCCGGTCCATTGAACCAAGTGGTGTCGGACCACGATAATGAAAGGCATGGGCCAGATTCACCTGGCTTCACCACACGAGCCTATGCGCCACAGCACCTCATACCTCACCACTCCAAACTCTGCAGCCTTACCTATCCCAGTCACATATACATCCACCAGCCCAACACTCAAACCTAATCCTAAAGTCCAAGGGGGCACACACCCCCACAAACCCTCGGCACATCCCAGAGATCATGCCACACCCCCACAAACCCTAGGCACACCCCGACTAACCCTGGCCACTCCCCCACAAACCCGATTACCTTTGTCAGGAGGGGCAAGATCCAAGAAAGGCAAGTGTTGGACCTGGTTAATGAAGGCGTGGGCCAGATCAAAGTGGCAGGGTCGCGTGAAATTGAATCTCAAGTGAGGAGATCAAAAAGCACAAGAGGGCTGATTTGCCCACTGCCCGCATACTCTCAACCTAACCTAACAGTGACACGCTCTTCATTCTCCCGGTCGACAAAATGCCAAGAATAAAGCCCGGATGCCCAAACGGCGAGAGAGAACCAGAAAGTTAATCCCAAGCTGGGTCCACAGAAAACAAGTCACCACTAAACTCAGGTGCAGAGACACCGAATGCCCAGTAAACACTGTCAATTTAACCCATGCATCCCCAGGCATACAGATGCCAGGTAATGATGTTTAAAAACGTCATTACCCTCATAGTTACATGCCTCTCATTATCCTGGTCCATGGGAAAACACAAGCCGAGCTTGATCAACTCCGTCTGGGTCATCTCGGGGAGGGTGTCTAATGATGAAAGACCCGAAACACCCCATGATCCGAGGATGCATTACTGATGATGTGTCCCAGTGCACATCCGGTCCATTGAACCAAGTGGTGTCGGACCACGATAATGAAAGGCATGGGCCAGATTCACCTGGCTTCACCACACGAGCCTATGCGCCACAGCACCTCATACCTCACCACTCCAAACTCTGCAGCCTTACCTATCCCAGTCACATATACATCCACCAGCCCAACACTCAAACCTAATCCTAAAGTCCAAGGGGGCACACACCCCAAGAAACCCTCGGCACATCTCAGAGATCATGCCACACCACCACAAACCCTAGGCACACCCCGACTAACCCTGGCCACTCCCCCACAAACCCGATTACCTTTGTCAGGAGGGGCAAGATCCAAGAAAGGCAAGTGTTGGACCTGGTTAATGAAGGCGTGGGCCAGATCAAAGTGGCAGGGTCGCGTGAAATTGAATCTCAAGTGAGGAGATCAAAAAGCACAAGAGGGCTGATTTGCCCACTGCCCGCATACTCTCAACCTAACCAAACAGTGACACGCTCTTCATTCTCCCGGTCGACAAAATGCCAAGAACAAAGCCCAGATGCCCAAACGGCAAGAGAGAACCAGAAAGTTAAACCCAAGCTGGGTCCACAGAAAACAAGCAACCACTAAACTCAGGTGCAGAGACACCGAATGCCCAGTAAACACTGTCAATTTAATCCATGCATCCCCAGGCATACAGATGCCAGGTAATGATGTTTAAAAACGTCATTACCCTCATAGTTACATGCCTCTCATTATCCTGTTCCATGGGAAAACACAAGCCGAGCTTGATCAACTCCGGCTGGGTCAACTCGGGGAGGGTGTTTAATGATGAAAGACCCGAAACACCCCATGATCCGAGGATGCATTACTGATGATGTGTCCCAGTGCACACCCGGTCCATTGAACCAAGTGGTGTCGGACCACGATAATGAAAGGCATGGGCCAGATTCACCTGGCTTCACCACATGAGCCTATGCGCCACAGCACCTCATACCTCACCACTCCAAACTCTGCAGCCTTACCTATCCCAGTCACACATATACATCCACCAGCCCAACACTCAAACCTAATCCTAAAGTCCAAGGGGGCACACACCCAAGAAACCCTCGGCACATCTCAGAGATCATGCCACACCACCACAAACCCTAGGCACACCCCGACTAACCCTGGCCACTCCCCCACAAACCCGATTACCTTTGTCAGGAGGGGCAAGATCCAAGAAAGGCAAGTGTTGGACCTGGTTAATGAAGGCGTGGGCCAGATCAAAGTGGCAGGGTCGCGTGAAATTGAATCTCAAGTGAGGAGATCAAAAAGCACAAGAGGGCTGATTTGCCCACTGCCCGCATACTCTCAACCTAACCCTAACCCACCCCCACAAACCCTCGGCACATCCCACAGATCATGCCACACCCCCACAAACCCTAGGCACACCCCGACAAACGCTGGCCACTCCCCCACAAACCCGATTAACTTTGTCAGGAGGGGCAAGATCCAAGAAAGGCAAGTGTTGGACCTGGTTAATGAAGGCGTGGGCCAGATCAAAGTGGCAGGGTCGCGTGAAATTGAATCTCAAGTCAGGAGATCAAAAAGCACAAGAGGGCTGATTTGCCCACTGCCCGCATGCTCTCAACCTAACCTAACAGTGACACGCTCTTCATTCTCCCGGTCGACAAAATGCCAACAATAAAGGCCAGATGCCCAAACGGCGAGAGAGAACCAGAAAGTTAAACCCAAGCTGAGTCCACAGAAAACCAGTCACCACTAAACTCAGGTGCAGAGACACCGAATGCCCAGTAAACACTGTCAATTTAACCCATGCAATCCCAGGCATACAGATGCCGGGTAATGATGTTTAAAAACAACATTACCCTCATAGTTACATGCCTCTCATTATCCTGGTCCATGGGAAAACACAAGCCGAGCTTGATCAACTCCGGCTGGGTCATCTCGGGGAGGGTGTTTAATGATGAAAGACCCGAAACACCCCATGATCCGAGGATGCATTACTGATGATGTGTCCCAGTGCACACCCGGTCCATTGAACCAAGTGGTTTCGGACCACGATAATGAAAGGCATGGGCCAGATTCACCTGGCTTCACCACACGAGCCTAAACCCCATAGCACCTCATACCTCACCACTCAAAACTCTGCAGCCTTACCTCTCCCAGTCACACATATACATCCACCAGCCCAACACTCAAACCTAATCCTAAAGTCCAAGGGGGCACACACCCCCACAAACCCTCGGCACATCCCAGAGATCATGCCACACCCCCACAAACTGTAGGCACACCCCGACTAACCCTGGCCACTCCCCCACCAACCCGATTACCTTGGTCAGGAGGGGCAAGATCCAAGAAAGGCAAGTGTTGGATCTGGTTAATGAAGGCGTGGGCCAGATCAAAGTGGCAGGGTCGCGTGAAATTGAATCTCAAGTGAGGAGATCAAAAAGCACAAGAGGGCTGATTTGCCCACTGCCCGCATACTCTCAACCTAACCTAACAGTGACACGCTCTTCATTCTCCCGGTCGACAAAATGCCAAGAACAAAGCCCAGATGCCCAAACGGCAAGAGAGAACCAGAAAGTTAAACCCAAGCTGGGTCCACAGAAAACAAGTCACCACTAAACTCAGGTGCAGAGACACCGAATGCCCAGTAAACACTGTCAATTTAACCCATGCATCCCCAGGCATACAGATGCCAGGTAATGATGTTTAAAAACATCATTACCCTCATAGTTACATGCCTCGCATTATCCTGGTCCATGGGAAAACACAAGCCGAGCTTGATCAACTCCGGCTGGGTCATCTCGGGGAGGGTGTTTAATGATGAAAGACCCGAAACACCCCATGATCCGAGGATGCATTACTGATGATGTGTCCCAGTGCACACCCGGTCCATTCAACCAAGTGGTGTCGGACCACGATAATGAAAGGCATGGGCCAGATTCACCTGGCTTCACCACAGGGGCCTATGCGCCACAGCACCTCATACCTCACCACTCCAAACTCTGCAGCCTTACCTATCCCAGTCACACATATACATCCACCAGCCCAACACTCAAACCTAATCCTAAAGTCCAAGGGGGCACACACCCCCACAAACCCTCGGCACATCCCAGAGATCATGCCACACCCCCACAAACCCTAGGCACACCCCGGCTAACCCTGGCCACTCCCCCACAAACCCGATTACCTTTGTCAGGAGGGGCAAGATCCAAGAAAGGCAAGTGTTGCACCTGGTGAATGAAGGCGTGGCCAGATTAAAGTGGCAGGGTCGCGTGAAATTGAATCTCAAGTGAGGAGATCAACAAGCACAAGAGGGCTGATTTGCCCACTGCCCGCATACTCTCAACCTAACCTAACAGTGACACGCTCTTCATTCTCCCGGTCGACAAAATGCCAAGAACAAAGCCCAGATGCCCAAACGGCAAGAGAGAACCAGAAAGTTAAACCCAAGCTGGGTCCACAGAAAACAAGTCACCACTAAACTCAGGTGCTGAGACAACGAATGCCCAGTAAACACTGTCAATTTAACCCATGCAATCCCAGGCATACAGATGCCAGGTAATGATGTTTAAAAATGTCATTACCCTCATAGTTACATGCCTCTCATTATCCTGTTCCATGGGAAAACACAAGCCGAGCTTGATCAACTCTGGCTGGGTCGCCTCGGGGAGGGTGTCTAATGATGAAAGACCCGAAACACCCCATGATCCGAGGATGCATTACTGATGATGTGTCCCAGTGCACACCCGGTCCATTGAAACAAGTGGTGTCGGACCACGATAATGAAAGGCATGGGCCAGATTCACCTGGCTTCACCACTAAGCCCCATAGCACCTCATACCTCACCACTCAAAACTCTGCAGCCTTACCTATCCCAGTCACACATATACATCCACCAGCCCAACACTCAAACCTAATCCTAAAGTCCAAGGGGGCACACACCCCCACAAACAATCGGCACATCCCAGAGATCATGCCACACCCCCACAAACCCTAGGCACACCCCGACTAACCCTGGCCACTCCCCCACAAACCCGATTACCTTTGTCAGGAGGGGCAAGATCCAAGAAAGGCAAGTGTTGCACCTGGTGAATGAAGGCGTGGGCCAGATCAAAGTGGCAGGGTCGCGTGAAATTGAATCTCAAGTCAGGAGATCAAAAAGCACAAGAGGGCTGATTTGCCCACTGCCCGCATACTCTCAACCTAACCTAACAGTGACACGCTCTTCATTCTCCCGGTCGACAAAATGCCAAGAACAAAGCCCAGATGCCCAAACGGCAAGAGAGAACCAGAAAGTTAAACCCAAGCTGGGTCCACAGAAAACCAGTCACCACTAAACTCAGGTGCAGAGACACCAAATGCCCAGTAAACACTGTCAATTTAACCCATGCATCCCCAGGCATACAGATGCCAGGTAATGATGTTTAAAAACGTCATTACCCTCATAGTTACATGCCTCTCATTATCCTGTTCCATGGGAAAACACAAGCCGAGCTTGATCAACTCTGGCTGGGTCGCCTCGGGGAGGGTGTCTAATGATGAAAGACCCGAAACACCCCATGATCCGAGGATGCATTACTGATGATGTGTCCCAGTGCACACCCGGTCCATTGAACCAAGTGGTGTCGGACCACGATAATGAAAGGCATGGGCCAGATGCACCTGGCTTCACCGCATGAGCCTATGCTGAAAGGCATGGGCCAGAAACACCTGGCTTCACCACATGAGCCTATGCTGAAAGACATGGGCCAGATTCACCTGGTTTCAGCACACAAGCCCAAGCACAATAGCATCTCATACCTCACCACATCCAAACTCTGCAGCCTTCCCTATCCCAGTCACACATATACATCCACCAGCCCAACACTCAAACCAAATCCTAAAGTCCAAGGGGGCACACACCCCCACAAACCCTCGGCAGATCCCAGTGATCACGCCACACCCCCACAAACCCTAGTCACACCCCGACTAACCCTGGCCACACCCCCACAAACCCGATTACCTTTGTCAGGAGGGGCAAGATCCAAGAAAGGCAAGTGTTGGACCTGGTTAATGAAGGCGTGGGCCAGATCAAAGTGGCAGGGTCGCGTGAAATTGAATCTCAAGTGAGGAGATCAAAAAGCACAAGAGGGCTGATTTGCCCACTGCCCGCATACTCTCAACCTAACCCTAATCCTAAAGTCCAAGGGGGCACACACCCCCACAATCCCTCGGCACATCCCAATGATCATGCCACACCCCGACTAACGCTGGTCACACCCCCACAAACCCGATTACCTTTGGCAGAAGAGGGCTGATTTGCCCACTGCCCGCATACTCTTAAACTAACTGTAACCCTTCCTGTATATTGCTGTTTTTTCTTGCAACTACCATAGTCTCCCCCAAATTACTGTGTTTTCGCGCACCTCTCATAGCCTCCCTTATATTGCTGTGTTTTCGTGCACCTCTCGTAGCCTCCCCTATATTGATGTGTTTTCGCACACCTCTCATAACTTCACATATATCGCCGTCTTTTCACGCACCTCCAATAACTTTCCATATATCGCCGTGTTTTCGCGCACCTCTGATACCTACCCCTGTAACGCCGTGTTTTTGCGCACATCCCATATCTTCCCAAATATCGCTGTTACCGCGCATTTCAAATAGTTTCCCCAATAATGCTTTTTTTTCGCGCACCTCTCATACATTCCCTTACAGCACTGTGTTTTCGCGCAGCTTACATAACATCCACCATATCGCTGTGTTTTCGAGCACGTCCCATATTTTCCTATATATTGCTGTGTTTTTTGTGCAACTACCATAGTTTCCCCTACATTGCTTTGTTTTCGCTTCCATCTCCTACCTTCCCATATATTGCCGTGTTCTTGCGCTCCTCTCATATCTTTCCATATATTGCGATGCTTTCGCGCACCTCTCATAGCTTCCCACAAATTTCTGTATTTTCTAGCACCTCTCATAGCCTCCCCCGTATCGCTGTGTTTTCGTGCACCTCTCGTAGCTTCACCTGTATCACCATCTTTTCACGCACCTCCAATAACTTCCTATATATCACCGTGTTTTCGCGCACCTCTCATACCTACCCCTCTATCGCCGTGTTTTCGCGCACCTCCCATAGCTTCCCAAATATCGCTGTGCTATCGAGCATTTCCCAGTTTCCCCAATTATGCTGTGTTTTCGTGCACCTCTCATACATTCCCCTACAGCGCTGTGTTTTCGCGCAGCTCCCATAGCTTACCCTATATCACTGTGTTTTTGCGCACCTCTCATAACATCCACTATATCTGTGTTTTCGAGCACGTCCCATACCTTCCTGTATATTGCTGTTTTTTCTTGCAACTATCATAGTTTCCCCCAAATTGCTGTGTTTTCGCGCACCTCTCATAGCCTCCCCTATATCGCTGTGTTTTCGTGCACCTCTCGTAGCCTCCCCTATATTGATGTGTTTTCGCATACCTCTCATACCTTCACCTGTACCACCATCTTTTCACGCACCTCCAATAACTTCCTATATATCACCGTGTTTTCGCGCACCTCTCATACCTACCCCTGTATCGCCCTGTTTTCGCGCACCTCCCATAGCTTCCCAAATATTCGCTGTTATCGCGCATTTCCCATAGTTTCCCCAATTATGCTGTTTTTTCGCGCACCTCTCATACATTCCCCTACAGCGCTGTGTTTTTGCGCAGCTCCCATAGCTTCCCCTATATCGCTATGTTTTCGTGCACCTCTCATATATTCTGCTATATCGCCGTGTTTTTGTGCATCTCTCATAACATCCAGTATATCGCTGTGTTTTCGAGCACGTCCCATACCTTCCCGTATATTGCTGTGTTTTCGTGCAACTACCATAGTTTCCCCTACATTGCTGTGTTTTCGCTTCCCTCTCATAACTTCCCATATATTGCCGTGTTTTCGCGCACCTCTCATATCTTCCCATATATTGCGATGCTTTTGCGCACCTCTCATATCTTCCCACAAATTGCTGTGTTTTTGCGCACCTCTTATTTCCTCCCCTATATCGATGTGTTTTCGTGCACCTCTCATACCTTCACCTATATGCCGTCTTTTTACGCACCTCCAATTACTTCCCATATATCACCGTGTGTTCGCGCAACTCTCATACCTTCCCCTATATCGCCATCTTTTCACGCACATCCAATAGCTTCCCATATATCGCTGCGTTTTCGCGTACACCTGATAACTTCCCCTATATCGCTGTGTTTTTGTTTACCTCTGATAGAGTTGCCTATTTCGCCGTATTTTCGCACACCTCTCATACCTTCCCCTATATCGCCGTGTTTTCGTGCACCTCCTATAGCTTGCTCTTTTTCACTGTGCTTTCACGCACCCCATATACCTACTCCTATATCACTGTGTTTTCAAGCACCTCTCATACTGATCCCTATATCGCTGCGTTTTCGGGCACCTCTCATCGCTTTCCCTATATCGCCGTGTTTTCGCGCACCTCCCATAGCTTCCCCTATATCACTGTGTCTTCTCGCACCTCTCATACACTCCCCTATAACGGCATTTTTCATCCACCTCTCATACCATCCCCTATACCGCCGTGTCTTCGCGCACATCCCATAGCTTCCACTAGATCGCTGTTTTCGTGCACATCTCATGGCTTCTCCTGAATCGCTGTGTTTTCCCGCACCTCCCCTAGCTTCCCCTATATTGCCGTGTTTTCACGCACCTCTCATAACTTCCCCTATATAGCTGTTTTTTCGCTCACCTCTCATACCTTCCCTATATCGCCGTGTTTTCGTGCACCTCTCATACATTCTGCTACATCGCCGTGATTTTGCGCACCTCTCATAACATCCACTATATCGCTGTGTTTTCGAGCATGTCCCATACCTTCCCGTATATTGCTGTGTTTTCGTGCAACTACCATAGTTTCCCCTATATTGCTGTGTTTTCGCTTCACTCTCATACCTTCCCATATATTGCCGTGTTTTCGCGCACCTCTCATAGCTTCCCCCAAATTGCTGTGTTTTTGCGCACCTCTCATAGCCTCCCCTATATCGCTGTGTTTCCGTCCACCTCTTGTAGCGTCCCCTATGTCAATGTGATTTTGCGCACCTCTCATACATTCACCTATAGCGCTGTCTTTTCACGCACATAAAACAACTTCCTATATATCGCCGTGTTTTCGCGCACCTCTCATAACTACCCCTCTATCGCCGTGTTTTCGCGCACTTCCCATAGCTTCCCAAATATCGCTGTGTTATCGCGCATTTCCCATAGTTTCCCCAACTATGGTGTGTTTTCGCGCACCTCTGATACATTCCCCTACAGTGCTGTGTTTTCGCGCAGCTCCCATAGCTTACCCTATATCGCTGTGTTTTTGCGCACCTCTGATACATTCTGCTACATCGCCGTGTTTTTGCGCACCTCTCATAACATCCACTATATCGCTGTGTTTTCGAGCACGTCCCATACCTTCCTGTATATTTTTGTTTTTTCTTGCAACTATCATAGTTTCCCCCAAATTGCTGTGTTTTCACGCACCTCTCATAGCCTCCCCTATATCACTGTTTTTCGTGCACCTCTCGTAGCCTCCCCTATATCGATGTGTTTTCGCACACTTCTCATACCTTCACCTATATCGCTGTCTTTTCATGCACCTCCAATAACTTCCCATATATCGCCAGGTTTTCAGGCACCTCTCATACCTACCCCTCTAACGCCATGTTTTCGCGCACCTCCCATAGCTTCCCAAATATCGCTGTGTTTTCGTGCACCTCTCATACATTCTGCTATATCGCCGTGTTTTTGCGCATCTCTCATAACATCCAGTATATCGGTGTGTTTTCGAGTACGTACCATACCTTCCCGTATATTGCTGTGTTTTCATGCAACTACCATAGTTTCCCCTACATTGCTGTGTTTTCACTTCCATCTCATACCTTCCCATATATTGCCGCTTTTTCGCGCACCTCTCATATCTTCCCATATATTGCGTTGCTTTCATGCACCTCTCATAGCTTCCCTCAAATTGCTGTGTTTTCGCGCACCTCTCATAGCCTCCCCTATATCGCTGTGTTTTCGTGCACCTCTCGTAGCTTCACCAATATAACCGTCTTTTCACGCACCTCCAATAACTACCTATTTATCGCTGTGTTTTCGCGCACCTCTCATACCTACCCCCTATCGCCGTGTTTTCGCGCACCTCCCATAGCTTCCCAAATATCGCTGTGTTATCGCGCATTCCCATAGATTCCCCAATTATGCTGTGTTTTCGCGCACTTCTCATACATTCCCCTACAGCACTGTGTTTTCGCGCAGCTCCCATAGCGTTCCCGATATCACTGTGTTATCCCGCATTTCCCATAGATTCCCCAATTATGCTGTATTTTTGCGCACCTCTGATACATTCTGCTACATCGCCGTGTTTTTGCGCACCTCTCATAACATCCACTATATCGCTGTGTTTTCGAGCACGTCCCATATCTTCCCATATATTGCTGTGTTTTCGTGCAACTACCATAGTTTCCCCTACATTGCTGTGTTTTCGCTTCCATCTCATACCTTCCCATATATTGCCATGTTCTCGCGCTCCTCTCATATCTTTCCATATATTGCGATGCTTTTGCGCACCTCTCATAGCTTCCCACAAATTTCTATGTTTTCTCGCACCTCTCATTGCCTCCCCTATATCGCTGTGTTTTCGTGCACCTCTCGTAGCTTCACCTATATCCCCATCTTTTCACGCACCTCCAATAACTTCCTATATATCACCGTGTTTTCGCGCACTTCTCATACCTACCCCTCTATCGCCGTGTTTTCGCGCACCTCCCATAGCTTCCCAAATATCGCTGTGTTATCGAGCATTTCCCATAGTTTCCCCAATTATGCTGTGTTTTCGTGCACCTCTCATACATTCCCCTACAGCGCTGTGTTTTCGCGCAACTCCCATTGCTTACCCTATATCGCTGTGTTTTTGCGCACCTCTGATACATTCTGCTACATCGCCGTGTTTTTGCGCACCTCTCATAACATCCACTATATCGCTGTGTTTTCGAGCACGTCCCATACCTTCCTGTACATTGCTGTTTTTTCTTGCAACTACCATAGTTTCCCCTAAATTGCTGTGTTTTCGCGCACCTCTCATAGCCTCCCCTATATCGCTGTGTTTTCGTGCACCTCTCGTAGCCTCCCCTATATCGAAGTGTTTTCGCGCACCTCTCATACCTACCCCTCTATCGCCGTGTTTTCGCGCACCTCCCATAGCTTCCCAAATATCGCTGTGTTATTGCTCATTTCCCATAGTTTCCCCAATTATGCTGTGTTTTCGCGCACCTCTCATACATTCCCCTACAGCGCTGTGTTTTCGCGCAGCTCCCATAGCTTTCCCTATATCGCTGTGTTTTCGTGCACCTCTCATATATTCTGCTACATCGCCGTGTTTTTGCGCATCTCTCATTTCATCCAGTATATTGCTGTGTTTTCGAGCACGTCCCATACCTTCCCATGTATTGCTGTGTTTTCTTGCAACTACCATAGTTTCCCCTACATTGCTGTGTTTTCTCTTCCCTCTCATACCTTCCGATATATTGCCGTGTTTTCGCGCACCTCTCATATCTTCCCATATATTGCGATGCTTTTGCGCACCTCTCATATCTTCCCACAAATTGCTGTGTTTTTGCGCACCTCTTGTTTCCTCCCCTATATCGATGTGTTTTCGCGCACCTCTCATACCTTCCCCTATATCACCGTGTGTTCGCGCAACTCTCATATTTTCCCATATATTGCGATGCTTTTGCGCATCTCTCATATCTTCCCACAAATTGCTGTGTTTTTGCGCACCTCTTGTTTCCTCCCATATATCGATGTGTTTTCGCGCACCTCTCATACCTTCCCCTATATCACCGTGTGTTCGCGCAACTCTCATACCACGGATATAAGCTTTAAAGGCGTCCCAAACAGTTCCGTTGGAAACTTCATCCGTAGTATTAGTTGAAAAGAAGGAATCAATCTGCTCCTTTATAAATTTGACAAAGTCCTGATCTTGAAGCAAAATAGGGTTAAATCGCCATTGTCTGGTAGTACAAAAGGTATCCATTAACTTGATGGAAAGTTTCAATGGAGCATGATCTGAAATAGCAATAATGTCATAATTAAAATCAACTACATATGGAATCAAACGAGAGTCAATCAGGAAATAATCAATTCGGGAAAAAGAACGGTGAACATGTGAAAAAAAGGAGAATTCCTTATCATTTGGATGTAGAAATCTCCAAATTTCTGAAATCCCAGCATCCAACATAAAAGAGTTGATAATAGTAGCCGACTTATTCGGTAGAGCCGGACTACTTGTGGATCTATCCAACATGGGATTCAAACATAAATTAAAATCACCGCCCATTATCAACATATACTCGTTTAAATTAGGAAGGGAAGTAAGTAAATGTTTAAAGAATTCAGGATAATCCACATTCGGAGCGTAAACATTAACCATAGCGACCTTTTTATTAAAAAGTACCCCCGTAATTAACAGAAATCTGCCATTAGGATCTGAAATGATGTCTTGATGAATGAATGTAATTGAGGGATTAATAAAAATTGAAACGCCTTTAATTTTGGCTTGAGCATTTGAGTGGTATTGTTGTTTTTTCCAAAACTTAAAGAAGCGTTGACTGTCCTCTTTCCTTACATGAGTCTCTTGAGCAAAGATAATATCCACTTCTCATACCATCCCCTATACCGCCGTGTCTTCGCGCACATCCCATAGCTTCCACTAGATCGCTGTTTTCGTGCACATCTCATGGCTTCCCCTGAATGGCTTTATTTTCGCGCACCTCCCATAGTTTCCCCAATAACGCTGTGTTGTCGCGCACTTCTCATACCTTCACTTTATCGCTGTGTTTTCGCGCACCTCCCATACCTTCCCCTGTATTGCTGTGTTTTCGCACACCTCCCATAGCTTCCCCTATATCGCTGTGTTTTCGTGCTCCTCTCATAGCTTAACCTATATCGCGGTGTTTTCCCACACCTCCCATAGCTTCCCCTATATTGTCGTGTTTTCACGCACCTCACATAACTTCCCCTAGATAGCTGTTTTTTCACTCACCTCTCATACCTTCCCTATATCGCCGTGTTTTCGTGCACCTCTCATACATTCTGCTACATCGCCGTGATTTTGCGCACCTCTCATAACATCCACTTTATCGCTGTGTTTTCGAGCACGTGCCATACCTTCTCGTATATTGCTGTGTTTTCGTGCAACTACCATAGTTTCCCCTATATTGCTGTGTTTTCGCTTCTCTCTCATACCTTCCCATATATTGCTGTGTTTTTGCGCACCTCTCATAGCTTCCCCCAAATTGCTGTGTTTTTGCGCACCTCTCATAGCCTCCCCTATATCGTTGTGTTTCCGTGCACCTCTCGTAGCGTCCCCTATATCGATGTGATTTCGCGCACCTCTCATACCTTCACCTATAACTCTGTCTTTTCATGCACGTAAAATAACTTCCTATATATCGCCGTGTTTTCGCGCACCTCTCATAACTACCCCTCTATCGCCGTGTTTTCGCGCACCTCACATAGCTTCCCAAATATCGCTGTGTTATCGCGCATTTCCCATAGTTTCCCCAATTATGCTGTGTTTTCGCGCACCTCTCATACATTCCCCTACAGCGCTGTGTTTTTGCGCAGCTCCCATAGCTTACCCTATATCGCTGTGTTTTTGCGCACCTCTGATACATTCTGCTACATCGCCGTGTTTTTGCGCACCTCTCATAACATCCACTATATCGCTGTGTTTTCGAGCACGTCCCATACCTTTCCGTATATTGCTGTTTTTTCTTGCAACTACCATAGTTTCCCCAATATTGCTGTGTTTTCGCTTCCCTCTCATACATTCCCATATATTGCCGTGTTTTCGTGCACCTCTCATATCTTCCCATATATTGCGATGCTTTTGCGCACCTCTCATATCTTCCCACAAATTGCTGTGTTTTTGCGCACCTCTTGTTTCCTCCCCTATATCAATGTGTTTTCGCGCACCTCTCATACCTTCCCCTATATCACCGTGTGTTCGCGCAACTCTCATATTTTCCCATATATTGCGATGCTTTTGCGCATCTCTCATATCTTCCCACAAATTGCTGTGTTTTTGCGCACCTCTTGTTTCCTCCCATATATCGATGTGTTTTCGCGCACCTCTCATACCTTCCCCTATATCACCGTGTGTTCGCGCAACTCTCATACCGCAACTCTCATACCACGGATATAAGCTTTAAAGGCGTCCCAAACAGTTCCGTTGGAAACTTCATCCGTAGTATTAGTTGAAAAGAAGGAATCAATCTGCTCCTTTATAAACTTGACAAAGTCCTGATCTTGAAGCAAAATAGGGTTAAATCGCCATTGTCTGGTAGTACAAAAGGTATCCATTAACTTGATGGAAAGTTTCAATGGAGCATGATCTGAAATAGCAATAATGTCATAATTAAAATCAACTACATATGGAATCAAACGAGAGTCAATCAGGAAATAATCAATTCGGGAAAAAGAACGGTGAACATGTGAAAAAAAGGAGAATTCCTTATCATTTGGATGTAGAAATCTCCAAATTTCTGAAATCCCAGCATCCAACATAAAAGAGTTGATAATAGTAGCCGACTTATTCGGTAAAGCCGGACTACTTGTGGATCTATCCAACATGGGATTCAAACATAAATTAAAATCACCGCCCATTATCAACATATACTCGTTTAAATTAGGAAGGGAAGTAAGTAAATGTTTAAAGAATTCAGGATAATCCACATTCGGAGCGTAAACATTAACCATAGCGACCTTTTTATTAAAAAGTACCCCCGTAATTAACAGAAATCTGCCATTAGGATCTGAAATGATGTCTTGATGAATGAATGTAATTGAGGGATCAATAAAAATTGAAACGCCTTTAATTTTGGCTTGAGCATTTGAGTGGTATTGTTGTTTTTTCCAAAACTTAAAGAAGCGTTGACTGTCCTCTTTCCTTACATGAGTCTCTTGAGCAAAGATAATATCCACTTCTCATACCATCCCCTATACCGCCGTGTCTTCGCGCACATCCCATAGCTTCCACTAGATCGCTGTTTTCGTGCACATCTCATGGCTTCCCCTGAATGGCTTTGTTTTCGCGCACCTCCCATAGCTTCCCCAATAACGCTGTGTTGTCGCGCACTTCTCATACCTTCACTTTATCGCTGTGTTTTAGCGCACCTCCCATATCTTCCCCAATATGGCTGTGTTTTCGCGCACCTCTCATACCTTCCCCTGTATTGCTGTGTTTTCGCACACCTCCCATAGCTTCCTCTATATCGCTGTGTTTTCGTGCTCCTCTCATAGCTTAACCTATATCGCTGTGTTTTCCCACACCTCCCATAGCTTCCCCTATATTGTCGTGTTTTCACGCACCTCTCATAACTTCCCCTATATAGCTGTTTTTTCGCTCACCTCTCATACCTTCCCTATATCGCCGTGTTTTCGCGCACCTCTCATACATTCTGCTACATCGCCGTGATTTTGCACACCTCTCATAACATCCACTATATCACTGTGTTTTCGAGCACGTGCCATACCTTCCCGTATATTGCTGTGTTTTCGTGCAACTACCATAGTTTCCCCTACATTACTGTGTTTTCGCTTCCCTCTCATACCTTCCCATATATTGCCGTGTTTTCGCGCACCTCTCATATCTTCCCATATATTGCGATGCTTTTGCGCACCTCTCATATCTTCCCACAAATTGCTGTGTTTTTGCGCACCTCTTGTTTCCTCCCCTATATCGATGTGTTTTCGCGCACCTCTCATACCTTCCCCTATATCACCGTGTGTTCGCGCAACTCTCATATTTTCCCATATATTGCGATGCTTTTGCGCATCTCTCATATCTTCCCACAAATTGCTGTGTTTTTGCGCACCTCTTGTTTCCTCCCATATATCGATGTGTTTTCGCTCACCTCTCATACCTTCCCCTATATCACCGTGTGTTCGCGCAACTCTCATACCTTCCCCTATATCGCCATCTTTTCACGCACATCCAATAGCTTCCCATATATCGCTGCGTTTTTGTGTACACCTGATAACTTCCCCTATATCTCTGTGTTTTTGCTCACCTCTGATAGAGTTGCCTATTTCGCCGTATTTCGCACACTTCTCATACCTTCCTCTTTTTAACTGAGATTTTGCTCATCTCTCATACCTTCTCTTATATCGCCGTGTTTTCGTGCACCTCCTATAGCTTCCTCTTTTTCACTGTGCTTTCACGCACCACGTATACCTACCCATCTATCACTGTGTTTTCTTTCTTTCTTTTTCAATCTTTTTATTAATTTCAAAATATAGAAACAAAACATAGCAATAATACTGATAATATGACATGTATTGTTACATTTAAAAAAAGAGTAATTGCAAAACCAAATAGTGGAAATTACCAAAACTCCCATACATGTAGAACTGATCACAGATAATATAAAGCAAAAAAAAAGAAAAAAAAAAGAAAAAGAGAAAAAAAAAACCATCCCAAAAGAAAAAAAAAACAACTAAACTAAACTAAAAGACTTGGGCAAAACTAACAACTTAAAAATGGAAAAGAAGAAAACCTCAGCGTCGACGATTCCATTCCCCTCCAACAACAGTACAGAGAAATAAAACAAGTTTGGAAATGATCAAATTACATCAAATGAAAATGCTGAATAAATGGCCTCCAAATTTTTTCAAACTTAATAGAAGGGTCATAAACTGAACTTCTAATTTTCTCCAGATTCAGACACACCATAGTTTGTGAAAACCAATGAAATACTGTAGGAGGGTTGATCTCTTTCCAATTCAACAAAATGGACCTTCTAGCTATTAAAGTAAGAAATGCAATCATCCTTCGTGATGAAGAGGTTAAATTATTTGAGTCTATCATTGGTAGTCCAAAGATAGCAGTAATTGGATGAGGTTGTAAGTTTATATTTAGGACCGTTGAAATAATATCAAAAATATCTTTCCCAATATTTCTCCAACAAGGGACATGACCAAAACATGTGAGTTAGAGAAGCAATCTTAGACTGGCATCTGTCACATATTGGATTAATATAAGAGTAATAACGAGATAGTTTATCTTTGGACATATGAGCCCTGTGAACTACTTTAAACTGTATCAACCTATGCTTAACACATATAGAGGATGAATTCACCAACTGAAGAATTTTTTCCCATTTTTCAGTCGGTATATTAATCTCAAGTTCTCTTTCCCAGTCAGCTTTAATTTTATTAGAGGCATCAGGACATAAATTCATAATTATATTATATACAATTGCTATTACACCTTTCTGAGAAAGATTTAAGTCTAAGATTTTTTCCAAAGTGTCCATTGGATATGGGTGTGGAAAATTAGGAGAGACAGTAATTAAAAAGTTTCTAATCTGTAAATATCTAAAAAAGTGAGATCTGGGTAAGTTATATTTATTAGAGAGTTGATCAAAAGACATAAAACAGTTATCCAAGAATAAATCGCGAAAAGATATTATACCTTTGGTTTTCCAATCAAAGTAAGCTTGATCCATCATGGAAGGTTGAAAGAGA
Source organism: Mobula birostris (assembly GCF_030028105.1). Lineage (NCBI taxonomy): Eukaryota > Metazoa > Chordata > Chondrichthyes > Myliobatiformes > Myliobatidae > Mobula > Mobula birostris. The sequence goes on from NW_027277973.1 coordinate 20,599, forward strand.
AAATTTGATATAATGGGACTTGCTAGAATGAATTGATTAAACCCAAAAAGTATTCAGAATTGAAACCATATACGTAAAGTATGTTTAACTATTGGGTTATTCATTTGTTTATATGATTTAAAAGAAGTAAAAGGAAGTAAAGTTCCTAAAACCGAACCCAAGGAAAACCCTTGTAATGAATTAGATTCAAGATTTACCCAATGAGGGTTTAAAGATGCGTCCCAATCTTGTAGCCAAAATTTTAAATATTGAATATTAATTGCCCAATAATAGAATCTAAAATTTGGGAGGGCAAGTCCCCCCTCCTTCTTGGATTTCTGTAAATATCTTTTACCTAACCTAGGATTCTTATTCTGCCAAATATATGAGGAAATTTTTGAATCTAGGTTATCAAAAAAAGACTTTGGGATAAAAATTGGAACCGATTGAAATATATACAAAAATTTAGGCAAAATGATCATCTTAATAGCATTAATCCGACCAATCAAAGACAAAGAGATTGGGGACCATTTGGTAAATAAAAGTTTAATCTGATCAATTAAAGGTAAAAAATTAGCTTTAAATAAATCTTTATATTTTTTGGTAATTGTTATCCCTAAGTATATAAATGAATCAGTAACCAATTTAAATGGTAAACGTCCATAAATAGGTACATGCTTATTTAAAGGGAATAATTCACTCTTATTAAGATTCAATTTGTAGCCAGAAAAGTTACTAAATTGAGCTAACAGATCTAAGATAGCAGGAATTGACTTCTCCGGGTTAGAGATATATAACAACAAATCATCTGCATATAATGATAGTTTATGTATTTCATTTCCACGGGTAATACCAACAATATTTGGCGAGTCACGGATAGCAATTGCTAAAGGTTCAAGAGCAATATTAAATAGTAAAGGACTAAGAGGGCAACCTTGCCTAGTACCGCGAAAAAGACGAAAAAAAGGAGATCTATAATTATTTGTACAGACCAAGGCTACCGGGGAGTAATATAACAATTTAATCCAAGATATAAATGTCAAATTAAAATTAAATTTTTCAAGAACATTAAATAAATAAGACCATTCAACTCTGTCAAAGGCTTTCTCAGCATCTAATGAGATAATACATTCCGGGGTAGTAAGTGAGGGGGTATAAACAATACTCATTAACCTCCTAATATTAAAAGATGAATAGCGATTTTTAATAAATCCGGTTTGATCCATGGAAATAATTTGAGGTAACACCTTCTCCAGTCTAGTAGCTAGAATTTTTGGAAAAATTTTTGAATCTACATTCAGAAGAGATATCGGTCTGTAGGATGCACAATCTGTAGGATCTTTATTCTTTTTAAGAATTAAAGAAATAGAGGCTTCATAAAACGATTGTGGTAATTTACCTAAACTAATTGCTTCCATAAATATTCTAGACAACTTAGAAGAAAGAATGGAGGAAAAAAATTTTAAAAATTCCA
>NW_027277974.1:0-22039 GCF_030028105.1 Mobula birostris
GCCCGTCCCCCGCACCCTCCCCCACCGCCCCGTCCCCGCACCCTCCCCCACCGCCCCGTCCCCCGCACCCTCCCCCACCGCCCCGTCCCCCGCACCCTCCCCCACCGCCCCGTCCCCCGCACCCTCCCCCCAATCCCTGCCGCTCTTTCGCTCGAACACTCCTTCTCCAACATTCAACCCTTCCCTCACCCTCAGTGGAGGCATCCCCTCCACCGGGCGTTTCCATGACGACGCTGAGCTCCAGGGCGACCCTTCTATTTCTGCTTCCGTTGTTGCACTCAACGAGGTCCTCGCGGACCGCTCCAGCCCCGCACAACAGTTCCAACGGGTTTATTTAGAAATAGGGCTCCTCCCTTCCCTTTCTCGTCCACGTCCTCCCTTATGAAAGTTCCATCAACATTCTCCTGCTCTGTTAATCACCTCAAGGCTCCAATAAACACCAGATAACAACCTAGGAACCAAATATAGACCAGACTCTGCCAGTAACAAAGATGGCCGCTGGCTAGTTTGGCATGGTTGTCACCAATAATCTTAGTGGCAGCCGCCGCCAGGCACCCGCGCCAAGGAACCGCCGACATTGTACAAGAGCGGCGAAAAGGCGGTGCCGACCTCCACTGCTACCGCCGCGAGTGGCTGGCGGACTGCACTGCACCGCTCCGCGCCTGGGAAGGCCGGCCCGGCCGCCATCTTGGTGCCCACCAGGCGGTGGTTTTTCCCTCAGAAGCACCGAGGGAGCTGGAATTGTTATTCCCAGGACTATTGATGGATGGATTGTGGGGTCAGAGGGAGGATTGAGTTACCTCAGTATCATTGACTGGAGTTGGGTTGTCCTCAGGTCCACTGATGGGGCAGGGAATCTTTGGGAGATATCTTGACATGGATTCGGAGTAGACGGCGGATTATGCTGCCCTCAGGGGTTGAGGGAGATACTTTGGCCTGAGATTCGTCTACAAGTAGAGTGAACCAGTTCTTGCCTCAGGATCATGAAGGATAGATTGGGGACAGAAGGGCTATTGAGATATTTTGGCCTCAGGACAACTGGGAGGTGCTTGGGATAGATCAGTTCTTCACTCTAGACCATTGAAGGGTAGATTGGAGTCAGAGTAGAGGTTGCTGCGGTGTCCAGACCATAGGGATGGTAGAGGTATTTTGGCCATTGGGGGAGAGATTGGGGAATAAGGGCTGGGTTGGGTTCAAGACCATTGTCGGAGGTTGGGGAGGTGCTCTGGCCTCAGGACCAGTCTCTCCTCACAGAGCCGGAGGGATTAATCGCAGCAGCCACTGTAAGGATAGACCTGGGGAGGACCTCCACTTAATGTCTGAAATCCCTCAGGAGACTCCCTTCCCTCAATTCAACACCTCCTACATCCCACCATCACCCTCAGCCCCTGACCACGGGGGGAGGGGTGGGACCTCTGTGATGTCAGGGGTCTATTCTGACATCAAGGCTTTAATCCCCCTGGCCCCTACATCCTTTGGGATGTTTCCCCATGGATCAGGTGGATAGGTGTTCAGAACGGAGACCACATGTGAGTGCGGACAATGCCAAGGGAATTTCACTCTGTGTCTGACCCCGGGAGTGTGTGATGGGACGGTGTGGAGGGAGATTCACTCTGTGTCTGACTCCAGGAGTGCGTGATGGGACGGTGTGGAGGGAGATTCACTCTGTGTCTGACCCCGGGAGTGTGTGATGGGATGGTGTGGAGGGAGATTCACTCTGTGTCTGATCCCGGGAGTGTGTGATGGGATGGTGTGGAGGGAGATTGACTCTGTGTCTGACCCCAGGAGTGTGTGATGGGACGGTGTGGAGGGAGCTTCACTCTGTGTCTGACCCCGGGAGTGTGTGATGGGATGGTGTGGAGGGAGCTTCACTCTGTGTCTGACCCCGGGAGTGTGTGATGGGACAGTGATGAGGGATATTCATACTGTGTCTGACGATGGGAGTATATGATGCTATGGTGTGGTGAGAGATTCACTCCGTGACTGATGCCAAGGTTAGGGGTGATATCCAGTAATCAAACTTCCTGACTGACGTGCCCACTGGTTGTGTTGTGTCTGTTGGTGGACAGGAGTGTGGTGTAGAGGAGGAAGAACTGGATGTTCATGAGAGCTGACGGCACAGCTAAAGAGTGGAGTGGCAACGGGAGGGAGAGCACGGACATTAACAGCAGACCCCTGTAACCGCTGCTATCCAACCAGCATGCTGTTGTATGTACTCGTCAGCCTGCTGGGGATCAGTGTGGTGAGTATTCAGGTAGTGATTGTGTGTGAGAGAGAGAGAGAGAGGGAGAGGAATGGTGAGAGAGATAAATAGAGAACTGGTGGTGAGAGAGGGGGAAATGGAGGGAGGGAGAGAATGAGAGAATGTCAGCGTGCCTGGAGGGTGTGGCAGAGAGGAAGAGAGGAAAGTGACAGAATCAGAGAGAGGTGGAGTTGGGGAGAGAGAGTGATAGAAATAATCAGGAGAAAGTGAGGATAGAAGTACACTGTGGGAGGGAGAGATTTAGTGAAATGCACAGAGGGAGGGGATATGTCAATGGACCCAGCGAGGGAAAGCCTCTGCTCTGGACCGGTGGGTAGAGGGGGAGGAGGGAGGCACTCACAGTGAGGTGTATCTGACAGAACTTGGGGGATACCTAACGAAGCCTTCCTCCCGTCTCCCACAGCTCTTGGCCATCGCCCTCTACCTGATCAGAGGTCGGTCCCATTCCCAACAGATTCCCGAGGTGTCCCGGCTGGATGCTGAACAGGATCTCATGCAGTCAAATATTGTGTTTGGGTTAGTATTATAACCTCTTCTCCCGTCCATCTACACGAGGACAGTGTAACAGGCTGGTGTGGAGGGAGCTTCGCTCTGTGTCTGACCCCGGGAGTGTGTGATGGGATGGTGTGGAGGGAGCTTCACTCTGTGTCTGACCCCGGGAGTGTGTGATGGGACGGTGTGGAGGGAGATTCACTCTGTGTCTGATCCCGGGAGTGTGTGATGGGACGGTGTGGAGGGAGATTCACTCTGTCTGACCCCGGGAGTGTGTGATGGGACGGTGTGGAGGGAGCTTCACTCTGTGTCTGACCCCGGGAGTGTGTGATGGGACGGTGTGGAGGGAGATTCACTCTGTGTCTGACCCCGGGAGTGTGCGATGGGACGGTGTGGAGGGAGCTTCACTCTGTGTCTGACCCCGGGAGTGTGTGATGGGACGGTGTGGAGGGAGATTCACTCTGTGTCTGACCCCAGGAGTGTGTGATGGGACGGTGTGGAGGGAGCTTCACTCTGTGTCTGACCCCGGGAGTGTGTGATGGGACGGTGCTGAGGGAGATTCACTCTGTGTCTGACCCTGGGAGTGTGTGATGGGACGGTGTGGAGGGAGCTTCACTCTGTGTCTGACCCCGGGAGTGTGTGATGGGACGGCGTGGAGGGAGATTCACTCTCTGTCTGACCCCGGGAGTGTGTGATGGGACGGCGTGGAGGGAGCTTCACTCTTCGCTTCTACTTTATTAGGAGTTTCTGGAGATTCAGCATGCCATTTAAAACTTTGACAAACCTCTATAGATGTCTGGTGGAGAGTATATTGACTGGCTGCATCACAGCCCAGTATGGAAACACCAATGTCCTTGAATAGAAAATCCTACAAAATGTTGTGGATACAGCCCAGTCCATCACAGGTAAACTCTCCCAGTCATTGACCACATCTATGTGAAACACTATCACAGGAAAGGAGCATCCCATCTTCAGGGACCCCCAACACCCAAGACATGCTTTCTTCTCGCTGCTGCCATCAGGAAGAAGTTACAGGAGCCTTAGGACTCACCGCCAGGTTTAGGAAGAGTTATTACCCCTCAGCCAGAGGGGATAATTTCACTTACCCCATCATTGAGCCATCTCCACACTAAATGGATTCACTTCCAACAATTCTTCATCTCATGTTCTCGACACTTACTGCTTATTTGCCTATTATTATTATTATTTCTTCTTTTTGTGTTTGCAGTTTGTTGTCTTCTGCACACTGGTTGAACGTCCTAGTTGGGTGGTCTTTCATTGATTGTGTTATGGTTATTATTCAATTGAGTATGCCCAGAAGAATCTGGATGACTATTCTACAGTTGTCACTGACTTCATTAAAACCTGTGTGGATGAGTGTATGACTATGAAAACTTACTGTACATTCCCGAACCAAAAGCTGTGGATGAACCAGGAGGTACGTTGTCTGCTGAGGGCTAGATCTGTGGTATTTAAGTCTGGTGATGCAGGTCTGTACAAGAAAACCAGGTATGACTTGTGGGCTGTTTCAAGAGTGAGAGACAATTCTGGCAAGGTTCGAGGTGACATTGGATGCATGTCAACTCTGGCAGGGTTTGCAGGACATCACTTCTTACAAAGCAAAACCCAACAGCATGAATGGCAGCGATGCTTAACTACCAGGTGAGCTCAACGCCTTCTCTGCCTGCTTTGAAAGGGAGAATATAACTACAGCTGTGAAGATCCCTGCTGCACCTGATGACCCTGTGACCTCTGTCTCGGAGGCCAATGTTAGGCTGTCTTTAAGGAGGATGAGCCCTCGCAAGGTGGCAGGCCCCAATGGAGTACCCGGTAAGGCTTTGAAAACTTGTGTCAACCAACTGACAGGAGTATTTAAGGACATTTTCAACCTCTCACTGCTATGGTCAGAAGTTTCCACCTGCTTCAAAAAGGCAACAATTATACCAGTGCCTAAGAAGAGTGTAAGACCATAAGACAAAGGAGCAGAATTAGGCCATCTGGCCCATTGAGTCTGCTCCGCCATTCAATCACGGCTGATCCTTTATTTTCTCCTCAACCCCAGTCCCTGGCCTTCTCCCTGTAACCTTTGATGCCATGTCCAATCAAGAACCTATCAATCCTTGCCTTAAATACACCCTACAGCCTGGCCTCAACAGCTGCAGGTGGCAACACATTCCACAAATTCACCACCCTTTGGCTAAAGAAATTTCTCCGCATCTCTGTTTTGAAGGGGTGCCCTCTATCCTGAGACTGTGCGCTCTTGTCCTAGACTCCCCCACCATGGGAAACATCCGTTCCACATCTACTCTGTCTAGGCCTTTCAACATTCAAAAGATTTCAATGAGATTTCCCCCCCCCCCCATCCTTCTGAATTCCAGTGAGTACAGACCCAGACCTATCAAACGTTCCTCGCATGATAACCATTTCATTCCTGGAATCATCCTTGTGAACCTCCTCTGGGCCCTGTCTAATGCCAGCACATCTTTTCTAAGATGAGGAGCCTAAAACTGTTTACAATACTCAAGGTGAGACCTCACCAGTGTCTTATAAAGCCTCAGCATCACATCCTTGCTCTTGTATTCTAGACCTCTTGAAATGAATGCTAACATGGCATTTGCCTTCCTCAACCTGCAAGTTAACCTTCAGGGTGTTCTGCAGAAGGACACCCAACTCCCTCTGCATCTCAGATTTTTAGATTTTCTCCCTGTTTAGAAAATAGTCTGCACATTTATTTCTACTACCAAAGTGCATGACCATGCATTTTCCAACATTGCATTTCATTTGTCACTTTCTTGCCCATTCTCCTAATCTGTCTAAGTCCTTCTGCATCCTACCTGTTTCCTCAACAATACCTGCCCCTCCACCAACCTTTGTATCATTTGCAAACTTAGCAACAAAGCCATCTATTCCATCATCTAAATCATTTATATACAGCATAAGAAGAAGTGGTCCCAACACTGACCCCTGTGGAACACTACTAGTCACTGGCAGCCAACCAGAAAAGGATCCTTTTATTCCCACTGGCTGCCTCCTACCAATCAGCCAATGCTCTAATCATGTTAGTAACTTTCCTGTAATACCATGGGCTCTTAACTTGTTAAGCAGCCTCACGTGTGGCACCTTGTCAAAGGCCTTCTGAAAGTCCAAATATACAACATCCACTGCATCCCCTTTATCTTTCCTACTTGTAATCTCCTCAAAGAATTCCAACAGGTTCATCAGGCAGGATTTTCCCTGAATGAAACCATGCTGACCTTGTCCTATCTTGTCCTGTGTCACCGAGTACTCCATCACCTCTCCTTCACAACTCTAACATCTTCCCAACCACTGAGGTCAGGCCAACTGGTCTATAATTTCCTTTCTGCTGCCTTCCTCCTTTCTTAAAGAGTGGAGTGATATTTGCAATTTTCCAGTCCTCTGGCACCATGCCAGAGTCCAATGATTTTTGAAAGATCATTTCTAATGCCACCACAATCTCTAACGCTACCTCTTTCAGAACCTTAGGGTGCAGTTCTTCTGGTCCAGGTGACTTATGTACTCTTAGATCTTTCAGCTCTTTGAGCACCTTCTCCCTTGTAATAGTAACTGCACCCACTTCTCTTCTTTCACACACTACAAAATCTGGCATACTGCTAGTGTCTTCCACAGTGAAAACTGATGCAAAATACTCATTTAGTTCATCAGCCATCTCCTTGTCCCCCGTTATTATTTATCTTGCCTCCTTTTCTAGTGGTCCTATATCCACTCTCATTTCTCTTTTATTTTTAACATACTTGAAAAAACTTTTACAATCCACTTTGATATTATTTTCTAGCTTGTTTTCATATTTCATCCTTTCCCTTCTAATGATCCTTGTAGTTGCTCTCTGTAGGTTTTTAAAAACTTCCCAAGCCTCTATCTTCCCACTAATTTTTGCTTTGTTGTATGCCCTCTCTTTTGTTTTTACAATAGCTTTGACTTCCCCTGTCAGCCTCGGTTGTACTATTTTACCATTTGAGTATTTCTTTATTTTTGGAATACACATGTCCTGCACCTTCCTCATTTTTCCCAGAAGCGCGCCGTTGCTGCTCTGCTGACATCCCTGCCAGCAGCTCCTTCCAGTTTACTTTGGCCAACTCCTCTCTCATACCACTGTAATTTCCCTTATTCCACTGAAATACTGCTACATCAGACTTTACTTTCCCCCTATCAAATTTCAAGTTGAACACAATCATATTGTGATCACTGGTTCCTAACAGTTCTTTTACCTTAGTTCCCTAATCACCTCTGGTTCATTACATAACACCCAATCCAGTGTAGGTGATCCCCCAGTAGGCTCAATGACAAAGTGCTCTAAAAAGCCATCTCTTAGGCATTCAACAAAACTCACTCTCTTGAGATCCATTACCAACCTGATTTTCCCATTCTACCAAAAGAGTGGTGTCAGCTGCCTTAATGACTATCGCACAGTAGCACTCACACCTACATTGATGAAATGCTTTGACAGGTTGGTCACGGCTAGAATCAACTCCTGCCTCAGCAAGGACCTGGACCAATTGCAATTAGTCTATTGCCACAAGAGATCTATGGCAGACACAATCTCAATGGCTCTTCACACGTCCTTAGGTCATCTGGACAGTACAGACACGCCCATGTCAGGATGCTGTTCATTGACTGTAGCTCAGCGTTTAACACCATCATTGATAAGCTACTGAACCTGGGCCTCTGTACCTGCCTCTGCAATTGGATCCTCCACTTCCTAACGGGAAGACCACAATCTGTGCGGATTGGTGATCCTGTCTCCTCCTCGCTGACGATCAACACCTTAGGGGTGTGTGCTTAGCTCACTGCTCTACTCTCTCTATACCCATGATCGTGTGGCTAGGTACAGCTCAAATGCCATCTATAAATTTGCTGATGATACAACCATTGTTGGTAGAACACCAGACGGGGATGAGAGGGTGTACGAGAGTGAGATATGCCATCTAGTGGAGTGGTGTCACAGCAACAACCTGGCACTCAATGTCAGTAAGACGAAAGAGATGATTGTGGACTTCGGAAAGGGTAAGACAAGGGAACACTAAGCAATCCTCATCGAGGGATCAGAGGTGGAGAGAGTGAGCAGCTTCAAGTTCCTGGGTGTCAAGATCTCTGAAGATCTAACCAACATATCGAAGCAGCTATAAAGGCAAGAGAGTAACTGTATATCATTGGCAACTTGAGATTTAGCTGAGTGTCAACTAAAACACTGAAAAACTTACACAGATGTACTGTGAAGAACATTTTGACAGGCTGCATCACTGTGGTATGCGTGGGGGAGGCTACCGCACAGGACCAAAAGAAGCTATGGAATGTTCGAAAGTAAGTCCACTGCATCTTGGGTACTAGTCTCCATAGTATCCAAGACATCTTCATGGAGCAATGCCTCAGAAAGGTGACATCCCTTATTGAGGACCCCTCCATCACCCAGGACAGGCCCTCTTCCCATTGCTACCATCAGGAATGAGGTACAGAAGCCTGAAGGCACACACTCAGCGATTCAGGAACAGCTTCTTCCCCTCTGCCATCCAATTCCCAAATGGACATTCATCCCATAAACACTACCTCACTTGTTCAAAATATGTATTATTTCAGTTGTTGCACTACTTTAAATCTATTTAATATACAAACATATACTTACTGTAATTGGTTTATTTATATTTCTTTTTTGCTATTATCATGTATTGTATTGTACTGCTGCAGCTAAGTTTACAAATTTCATAACACATGTCAGTGATAATAAACCTGATTCTGAACATGAATCTCAGGGTTGTTACTGGTGAAACATTTGTATTTTGATGATAAAACTTATTTTCAACTTTGACCCCAAAAGTGGGTGATGGGATGGTGCGAAGGAAGCCACATTCTGTCTGTCCCCAGGACTGTGTGAAGGGACGGTGCTGACAACACTTCACTCTGTGTCTGACCCCAGGAGTGTGTGATGGGACGGTGTGGAGGGAGATTCACTCTGTGTCTGACCCCGGGAGTGTGTGATGGGACAGTGTGGAGGGAGATTCGCTCTGTGTCTGACCCCGGGAGTGTGTGATGGGACGGTGTGGAGGGAGAATCGCTCTGTGTCTGACCCCGGGAGTGTGTGATGGGACGGTGTGGAGGGAGATTCGCTCTGTGTCTGACCCCGGGAGTGTGTGATGGGACGGTGTGGAGGGAGAATCGCTCTGTGTCTGACCCCGGGAGTGTGTGATGGGACGGTGTGGAGGGAGATTCGCTCTGTGTCTGACCCCGGGAGTGTGTGATGGGACGGTGTGGAGGGAGCTTCACTCTGTGTCTGACCCCGGGAGTGTGTGATGGGACGGTGTGGAGGGAGCTTCACTCTGTGTCTGACCCCAGGAGTGTGTGATGGGACGGTGTGGAGGGAGTTTCACTCTGTGTCTGACCCCGGGAGTGTGTGATGGGACGGTGTGGAGGGAGATTCACTCTGTGTCTGACCCCGGGAGTGTGTGATGGGACGGTGTGGAGGGAACTTCACTCTGTTTCTGACCCCGGGAGTGTGTGATGGGACGGTGTGGAGGGAGATTCACTCTGTGTCTGACCCCGGCAGTGTGTGATGGGACGGTGTGGAGGGAGATTCACTCTGTGTCTGACCCCGGGAGTGTGTGATGGGACGGTGTGGAGGAAACTTCACTCTGTGTCTGACCCCGGGAGTGTGTGATGGGACGGTGTGGAGGGAGTTTCACTCTGTGTCTGACCCCGGGAGTGTGTGATGGGACGGTGTGGAGGGAGATTCACTCTGTGTCTGACCCCGGGAGTGTGTGATGGGATGGTGTGGAGGGAGTTTCACTCTGTGTCTGACCCTGGGAGTGTGTGATGGGACGGTGTGGAGGGAGATTCACTCTGTGTCTGACCCCGGGAGTGTGTGATGGGATGGTGTGGAGGGAGATTCACTCTGTGTCTGACCCTGGGAGTGAGTGTTTTTCACTGTATATCAATTTTTCTTGCAGCAACGTATCGGGAAAAGTGGAAACACCAGATTCTAGTGAGGTGTTTAATGAGTTGGTCACATTTCAGGTCTGTATCCATAGATCTTTTGTTCTATCCTGTAAATTGCTCTTATTTCTCTTTACCCCCTCATCCCGTCTCTCAGTCTTGGCCCCCACCTTGCCCTCTTCCCCAGCCCCGCCCTCTTCCCCAGCCCCTTCCTCTCCCCGGCCCCCCTCTCTCTCATCCGTCCCTAACCCCTCTTCTCCATGTTTCCTCCCCGCCATTCCCCTCCATCACTCCCTGAGGTGGCTCTAACACTGTGCTCTCTGCAGTCTTCATTAGGTGATGATCACTCTTTGCTGCTGCGGAGATCGAAACAGCGCTCCCTCCTCTCACGGCTCAAGCTCTCCACATTCAAATCAAAGAAAGGTGAGAAGTGATCCGTGCTGTCCCTACCTCGCCCCTCCCAGGACATTGATTCCTTGTTAATCCTGTGTCAGAGTGTCTCCCTGCTCACCATCTCTCTCACTCTTAGCGTGACCCTGCCTCTGCCTCCTACTGCACAGTGAGGTCGTGATCCGGGTTGTGCTGATGGTTGAAGGGAAGTCACTGTTCCTGAACCTGGTGGTGTGAGACGGCAGGCTTCTGTACCTCCTGCCCGCCCGATGAGAGCTGTGAGAGGATGGCACGGCCCAATGGTGGGGATTTCAACGGTGGACGTTGCCTTCCTGAGGCAGCCGCCACCCCGTAGGTACTCCCGAGGTTGGAGAGGGACGTGCCCATGATGTAATCTGCTGAGACAGCTCTGCTGTCCGCTGCAGATTCCTGTATTCCTACACTTGACCTGCTGCACCAGACGTGATGTGGCCAGTTAGGGCACTTCCCACAGAACCTCTGTAGAGGTTGGTTAGAGTGTCCAGTGACAAGCTGAAACTGCTAAGAAACTAAAGAGGCTGGCATGCCTTCCTGGTGATTGTATCAGTGTGCTGGGCACAGCATAGGCCACCCAAGAAATTAAACCTGCTGACTCTCTCTACCACCAATTCCCGGTCACGTTCGTCCTCCTCCCCCTGGTGCTCAACAGTTTTGCTGATGTTGAGCAAGTCGTATGTCATCAAAGCCTCTGGCAATTTTCTATAGATATACGTGGAGAGCACTGTGACTGGTCACATCACCACCTGGTCCGGAGCTCCAACGCACAAGACTGATTGAAGCTGCAAAGGGTTAGCCACCTCCATCCCAGGCACATCCCTCCGTCACCACGACATCCCCCCCGTCATGACACATCCCTCCGTCAGCACGACATCCCCCCGTCAGGGCACATTCCTCCGTCACCACGACATCCCCCCCATCACGGCACATCCCTCCGTCACGGCACATCCGTCCGTCACGGGCACATCCCTCCGTCACGGCACATCCCTCCGTCACGACACATCCCTCCATCACATCCCTCCGTCACGGCACATCCCTCCGTCACGACACATCCCTCCGTCACGATACATCCCCCCGTCAGGGCACATCCCTCCGTCACGGCACATCCCTCCATCACATCCCTCCGTCATGACACATCCCTCCATCACATCCCTCCGTCACCACGACATCCCCCTGTCAGGGCACATTCCTCTGTCACCACGACATCCCCCCCATCACGGCACATCCCTCCGTCACGGCACATCCGTCCGTCACGGCACATCCCTCCGTCACGTCACATCCCTCCGTCACGACACATCCCTCCATCACATCCCTCCGTCACGGCACATTCCTCCGTCACGACACATCCCTCCGTCACGATACATCCCCCCGTCAGGGCACATCCCTCCGTCACGACACATCCCTCCGTCACAGCGACATCCCCCCGTTATGGCACATCCCTCCATCACGACACATCCCTCCGTCACGACACATTCCTCCGTTACAGCGACATCCCTCCGTTACAGCGACATCCCTCCGTCACGGCACATCCGTCCGTCACATCTCTCCGTCACGGCACATCCCTCCGTCACGACACATCCCTCCGTCACATCTCTCCGTCACGGCACATCCCTTCGTCATGGCATATCCCTCCATCACATCCCTCCGTTACGACACATCCCTCCGTCACGGGCACATTCCTCTGTCACCACGACATCCCCCCCATCATGGCACATCCGTCCGTCACGGGCACGTCCCTCCATCACGGCACATCCCTCCATCACGGCACATCCCTCCGTCACGACACATCCCTCCGTCATGACACATCCCTCCATCACATCCCTCCGTCACAGCACATCCCTCCGTCATGACACATCCCTCCATCACATCCCTCCGTTACGACACATCCCTCCGTCATGACACATCCCTCCGTCACGGGCACATCCCTCCATCACGGCACATCCCTCCGTCACGACACATCCCTCCGTCACAGGCACATCCCTCCGTCACATCCCCCTGTCACGGCACATCCCTCCATCACCGCAACATCCCCCCGTCACATCCCTCCGTCATGGGCACATTCCTCCGTCACCGCGACATCCCCCCCGTCACATCCCTCTGTCACGGCACATCGCCCCGTCACAACACATCCCTCCATCACATCCCTCCGTCACGGCACGTCCCTCCGTCATGGCACATCTCTCCGTCACGACACTTCCCTCCATCACATCCCTCCGTCACCGCGACATCCCCCAGTCACATCCCTCCGGCACATCCCCCCGTCACGACACATCCCTCCATCACATCCCTCCGTCATGGCACATCCCTCCATCACGGCACATCCCTCCATCACATCCCTCCGTCACGGCACATCCCTCCGTCACGACACATCCCTCCGTCACGACACATCCCTCCCTCACATCCCTTGGTCACAGCACGTCCCTCCGTCACGACACATCCCTCCGTCACGGCACATCCCTCCGTCACCGCGACATCCCCCCGTCACGACACATCCCTCCGTCACGACACATCCCTCCGTCACGACACATTCCTCCGTCACCGCGACATCCCCTCCGTCACGGCACATCCCTCCGTCACGACACATCCCTCCGTCACCACACATCCCGCCCCCCCCCCCCCCCGTCACGGCACATCCCTCCCCAGCATCGATAACATCTTCAAGAGGCGATGGCTCAGAAGGCAGCATCCATCACTAAGGACCCTCACCAATAGAAAATGCCATTGGGGAGGAGTGGCCTGAAGACCCACAGTCCACAATTCAGGAACAACTTCTTCCTCTCCACCATCAGACATCTGAATGGTCCTTGACCCATGACTACAACTTCACTTCCTTGATATTCCTCTTTCCAATTATTTATCATTGTGACTTTGTTTTTTTTATTTATTGAAGTGTACTGCTGTCCCAAAATAACAAATTTCACAACAATTCAGAATCGGAAGGCAGAGGGGAAGAAGCTGTTCCTGAATTGCTGAGTGTGAGCTTTCAGGCTTCTGTTCCTCTTACCTGACGGTAACAGTGAGAAAAGGGCATGTCCTGGGTGCTGGAGATCTTTAATAATGGACACTGCCTTTCTGAGACACCGCTCCTTGAAGATGTCCTGGGTACTTTGTAGGCTAGTGCCCAAGATGGAGCTGACTAAACTTACAACCTTCTGCAGCTTCTTTAGGTCCTGTGCAGTAGCCACCCCATACCAGACGGTGAAGCAGCCTGTCAGAATGCTCTCCACGGTACATCTATAGAAGTTTTTGAGTGTATTTGTTGACGTACCAAATCTCATCAAACTCCTAATGAAGTATAACCACTGTCTTGCCTTCTTTATAACTTCATCGATATGTTGGAACCAGGTTAGGTCCTCAGAGATCTTGTCACCCAGGAACTTGAAACTGCTCACTCTCTCCACTTCTGATCCCTCTGTGAGGATGGGTATGTGTTCCTCCGTCTTACCCTTCCTGAAGTCCACAATCAGCTCTTTCGTCTTACTGACGTTGAGTGCCAGGTTGTTACTGCAGCACCATTCCACTAGTTGGCATATCTCACTCCTGTATGCCCTCTTGTCACCACCTGAGATTCTATCATCAGCAAATGTATAGATGATGTTTGAGCTATGCCTAATCACATAGTCATGGGTATAGAGAGAGTAGAGCAGTGGGCCAAGCACACACCCCCGAGGCGCACCAGTGTTGATTGTCAGCAAGGAGGAGATATTATCAGCAATCCGCACAGATTGTGATCTTCTGATTAGAAAGTCGAGGATCCAGTTGCAGAGGGAGGTACAGAGGCCCAGGTTCTGCAACTTCTCAATCAGGATTGTGGGAATGATGGTATTAAATGCTGAGCTATAGTCGATGAACAGCATCCTGATGTAGGTGTTTGTATTGTCCAGGTGGTCTCTGTGTGGAGAGCCATCGAGATTGCGTCTGCTATTGACCTATTGTGGTGACAGGCAAATTGCAATGGGTCCAGGTCCTCGCTGAGGCAGGAGTTCAGTCTAGTCATGACCAACCTCTCAAAGCATTTCATCGCGGCCGATGTGAGTGCTACTGGGTGGCGGTCATTAAGGCAGCCCACATCTGTCAGTGATAACAAACCTGATTTTGATTTGGCATGCTTGCCATTGTAGACCAAGGCCCAGAGGATGAGTTGGGATGTGACATTGCTTCTCAACAAGGCATTGGTCAGACCACACTTGGAATGTTCTGGTCAGCTCACTACAGTGGAGATATGGCAGATTGTTTTCTGAAATGGAGGGCTGCAGATTGAACAGGTTGTGTTCGTATTCATGAGGATAGAAAGCTGAGCAGTGACCCTCATTAAACAAGAGTGAATGAGCACAGTCTTTATCTCCAGGGGAGGGAAATCAGCAACCAGAGGGCATAGGTCACAGGTGAAAGGGGGACTCAAGGCAATTTTTTCCCCGGAGGGTGGTCCGTATATGGAGAGAGCTGCCAGAGGAAGTGGATTAAGCAGATGTATTCACACATTTAAAACTACTGGGACAGGTTTGGATGGATATTGACCACATCCCCTTCAGGTTTTTAATCGCCTGGCGTTGATACTGGAGGTAAGCTCGCTCTACCAATTGGAAGCTCCCAATGGTGTGTGTCTCAGTTAGCCTCTGACAACCCATTACAGCTCCTGCCTTCAGTGTGGATTAGCTGCCAAGCCAGGAGGAAACGTTTCTACTGATGGGAGAAGGGGCAGAGGCGGGTTACTGGCACCTTAAATCCAGTCGTTTCGGACAGATGGGGCTCATCTGCCATAGTTGATAGCTCTTCTCGGGGAAGGAAAACATTGATCTCAAACCTCCGCTGCCTTGCAGATATGCCCACTGACGAGGTTGGTTTCAGGAGTGACCCTGAGGGAAAACCCAGAGCTGCAATCTGTGAGACAATCCAATGCTGAATTCAACACTGACTGGCAACTCCTGCGACACGACACCACTGGTCTTTGCCATTCCTTTTGATTCATCAGCTGTGTGGCAAGGGGCAGCTTGCTGTCCCTATCCTACCGCCCTGGCTTGCATATCACGTGCACAACAACTGAGAGCCTCATTTGACCAAACACATGTAAATGGCACTGGCTTGGATGGGGATCTGTGTCGGCACAGACTGACCGGGCCAAAGTAACTGTTAACTGCTGTATTACTCTGTGCATGGGGAGTGGAGCTCGACGGGGAGAGGGGAGAGGGGAGAGCAGTGAGACTGTGCATGTGCAGGCTGGGGAGTAGAGTTGTTGACACGATGTGTTCTGGAGAGGAGCCACAATGATGGTTTTCTGTGAGGTTTTCACTCTGTTGGCTCAGCTGACAGTCCTCTTACTCCACCTCTCTCCTCCCCACTGGATTGACAGCCGAGTGGAGCCAAGGATCCAAGGCTGCCCCCGAGAAAAGCATGGCTGAGCTTTCCTCACTGGGAGAATCAGTGACCTCGGTGACCACACAAGCGACCCAGGTTCCTGCCCCAGTCGGTCCGGGTGAGAAAGGTAAGGAGACTGCTTCACTCCAGGTTCCAGCACTGTCCTAACCCCACCTCTCCTCTGTCCCGCCCCACCAACCACCCTTCTCACTCGCCGCTGATTGACCGCTAACCCCTGCCCCTGCCTCCACCCCACAACCAGCCTTCCTGTCCTGCTTCACTCTGGGTTCAGTATTTCTGCACTGTCCTCCACCACAGCTCTGTCCAGCAGAGACCGGGCGCTCATTTTGCAGGAGTGGGTGGGGGTACCACGAGTGATGGCAAGGAATGGTTGTGGGCGAGTCAGTCTTTGCTGGTGTGATATGTCTGCTAACCGTTATCCCCCCGCACTACCCCTCCCAATCGCTCCTCCTGCCCCTCTCCCTCTCCCCTCTCACCTTGCCACTCTCCCACTGCCACATCCCTCCCCTTCCTCCCTCCTTCCCCTCCCCATTTCACCACCTCCTGATACCCTCTCAACTTCTCTCCTCTCATCCCCTTCCTCTCCTGCCCCACCTCTCCCACCCCTCCTTCCTGCCCCTCTGCCCACCCTTGCCCCTACCTCTCCCTACCCCCAGCAGCAGATAGGAGCAAGAGTCTGAAGCCGCCCCCAGCAAAGACCATTCCCTTGCCGAAGGTGGAGGTGACCCAGATCCCAGCACCGACTCGCCGCAGTGACGAGGAGTCCCCCACCCAGCTGGAGAGAAACATGGTCAAGCCGGAGGAAACGGTGATCAAACCAGAGACAACTGTGGTCAAGCCCCCACCACTCCCTGAGGCCAGGACTGAGGCGGTCCCTCCTGTACAGCCGTTGCCGCCATTCCGTCAGACCATCCCTCCGAGGAAGGGCAAGGGTCGCCAGCCTGTCCCTCGGCCCCGAAGGAATCTGGAGGAAATTGGCAGGCTGATGAGCAGCAAAGTGGAAAAGCAGCAGGTAGAGATGGGTTCCTCAAATCTCGGACTGGGAGGGAGGGGTCTTCTGGGAGTGCGGAGGGACAGAGGAAACGGGAACAGAGGGTCCCGTTGTGAGTGTGGATGGAGGGAATGGGTCACGTTGGGAGTGAGGACAGTGGATGTGAATTGGAAGGGAGGGTCCCAGTGTGAGTGTGGATGGAGGGAGAGAATGGGGTCCCATTGAGTAAACGGGAAGGGGGCCGGGATGGGTCCCGTTGGGAGTGAACGGAAAGGGGAGGTACTCAACAGAGCTTCATTCTCTGTTTCTGACAGATGGTGAATGAATATCCCAGTGATCAACAGGGTCGCTCGGAGGAGTAAGTGCTTCATCCACTCTACAGGGTTCGAAGTATATCACACCCCCAACTCCTGCGTCCCCGTCTCCGTGAGCAATCCCTCTCTGCCTCTCTCCCCATCGCTGTCACACCTCCCAGTCCAACAGCATCAACCCTCCTCGCAACATCCCTCCATCCCTCTATATCCCTCCATCCCTCTATATCCCTCCAACTCTATCCCTCCATCCCTCTATATCCCTCCAACTCTATCCCTCCATCCCTCTATATCCCTCCAACTCTATTCCTCCATCCCCTATATCCCTCCATCCCTCTACATCCCCCCCATCCCTCTATATCCCCCCCATCCCTCTATATCCCTCCATCTCTCTATATCCCTCACTGTGTCTGTGGGTGGGAGGGGGTGGGGTAACTCAGACACCCAACTGACACCCCTGTTGCCCCTCCTGACAGGGACAGGAAAACAACAACGTCAAAGGTGTCAGAACAGATGGAGAAGGTGAGTGGGGTCCTCACCGATGGCAGCTGGATGGGGGGTGGGTCAGAGATGGGGAAGGGTGAAGGTAGGGAGGAGGTAATGGAGACGGGGAGGGGTATGGGGGAGGGAGGGGATGACATACAGGGAGAAAGGGGTTGGAGAAGGGGAGGGGTGCAGGGGAAGGGTGGGATGACAAAGATTGGGAGGGGTTCAGGGGAGTGACGGATGAGGGAGACAGAAAGAGGTGCAGGGGAGGGAGGGGATGACAAAGACGGGGAGGGGTATGGGGGAGGGAGGGGATGACATACAGGGAGAAAGGGGGTTGGAGAAGGGGAGGGGTGCAGGGGAAGGGTGGGATGACGACGATTGGAAGGGGTTTAGGGGAGTGACGGATGAGGGAGATGGGGAGAGTTGTAGGGGAAGGAGGGTTGAGGGAGATGGGGTGTAGGAAGGTAGGTGAGGGTATAGAAAATTACCAAATGATGGAGTGGTGTTCAGCGAGGTGAGGGCACCCTAGGATTTATGATAAAACCATAAGAATTAAGCCATTTAGCCCATCAAGTCTGCTCCACCATTCAATCATAGAAACAGAAAACCTACAGCACAGTACAGGCTTGGCTGATCTTTTCTCCCCCTTATGGGCCCCACTCCCCGTAACCTTAGAGGCCACGTCCAATCAAGAACCTATCAAGTTCTGCCTTAAATACACCCAAAGACCCGACCTCCACAGCTGCCCGTGGTAATAAATTCCACAAATTCACCTTCTGGCTAAAGAAATTCCTCCACATTTTAAATAAATGCCCCTCTATCGTGAGGCTGTGCCTCTTGTCCTCGACTCCCCTACCATGGGAAACCTCCTTTCCACATCTGCTCTATGTAAGCCTTTCAACCTTTGAAAGTGTCAACAAGGTCCCCCTCATCCGTCTAAATTCCAGTGAGTACAGACCCAGAGCCATCAAGCAATACTCATATGATAACCCTTTCACTCCCAGAATCATCCCTGTGAACCTCCTCAGAACCCTTTCCTATGCCAGCACATCTTTTCTTAGATGAGGATCCCAGAACTGTTCACAATACTCAAGGCAAGGCCTCACCAGTGCCTTATAAAGCCTCAGCATCACATCCCTGCTCTTATATTCTAGATCTCTGGAAATGAATGCTAACATGGCATCCGCCTTCCTCACCACCAACTCAACCTGCAGTTCAACCTTTTTGGCTGCTCTGTACAAGGACTCCCAAGTCCCTTCACATCTCAGATTTTTGGATTTTCTCTCCATTTAGAAAATAGTCTGTACATTTATTTCTACTACCAAAGTGCTTGACCATGAATTTTACATTGTATTTCATTTGTCACTTTCTTGCCCACTCTCCTAATCTGTTTTAAGTCCTTCTGCAGCCTACCTGTTTCCTCAACACCACCTGCCCTTCCTCCAATCTTCATATCAGCTGCAAACTTGGCATCAAAGCCATCTATTTCATCATCTAAACCATTGATATACAGCATCAAAGAATTATCAACACTGACCCCTTTGTTACACTCAGCAGAGGTGAAGGTCTGGTGATATGTTTCGGTCTCAGGGGAAATCCTGGGGGTGGTCCTCGTCCTTGCAGAGTAGGGGTGGGGTGTTTGGGAGGGGATGTTGGAATGTGATAAATGCGTACACTGCTGCCTCGGTCCGTCGATTGTGATGGATGTTGTCTGCATGGACTTAACCCCACCCAGGAAAGTAGGGAGTGTCCCGTCACACCCCTGACTTGAAGGTGGGGGATGTCTCTGTTACCCAACCCTAGAACCGTCAGCTGATTCACCATCTGATCCCCTGCAGAGAATCCCAAAGGAACGCAAGAAACTGGGGAAAATGAGCAAAGGTCATCCAAGGTTACGGACCAAGCCCAGCACGATGCTCAGTGTCGGTGGAACGGACCTGTGGTCAGGTACTGGGAATGTCCCCATGTCACTTCTGGCCTGGCCAGTTGGGCTCATTTTTTTAAGCCTATGGACAACTCCCATCTTCTTATTCTGGCTTCTGCCCCCTTTCTTTTCAGTCCCGATGAAGGCTCTTGGCCTAGAACCTCGACTGATTAGTCCTCTCTGTTGATGCTTCAGCATTTTGTACATGTTGCTCTGCATTTCCAGCACCTGCAGCTCCTCGTGTTTATAAATTTTTTCTGCATCAATTTCCAGTTTGATATCTTTCCTACAGCAGGGTGAGCAGAGCTGTAGACAATAGCCTGAGTGTGGTCTTCCAGCTCCTGGACCTAGTGCCCGACCTGTAGAAGAGAGAACAGGCCCTTCAGCCCGACCTATTAAACCTACTCCATCTTCCCTCCCTGTGCCTAAGAGTTTCTGAAATGTCCTTGATGTACCTTCCTCTACTGTGCATTTACTTACCAGTCTGCACATACAACTTCACCCCTGCACTTTCTTCAATTACCTTCAAAATACGCCCTCTTGTGCTGGCCACTTTCTCCCAGGGAACAAGTCCCTGGCTATCCACTCTGACAATGCCTCTCATCATCTTGTACACCTCTATCAAGTCACCTTTCATCCTCTTCCACTCCAGAGAGAAAAGCCCTGATTCACTCAACCTCTCCACATAGGGCATACAATCTAATCCAGACCACATCCCGGTAAATGCCTCTGCACCCTCACTAAAACTTCCTCATCCTTTCAATACCAAGGTGACAGAACTGAACGCAGTAGTCTGACCAGAGTTTTTATAAAGGGAGAGAATAGAGGTAAGTGGGGGGGGGGAGGGGGAAATAGTAGGGAAGTTGGCAGGAGGGGGAGGGGGAGATGGAGGGGCAGGAGGAGGGAAGTTGGAGAGGGAGAGAGGGGGAGAGGAGGGAAGTGAGAGGGGCTGAAGGGAGGGGAAGTGGGAGTCAGGTGGAAGTTGGGGGAGAGGAAAGATAGATGGGGAGAGGGAAGTGGGGGAGAAGGAAATAGGGAGGGGACGAGGGAAGAGGGAAATTGGGAGAGTGAGGAAAGTGGGAAGGGGAGAGGAAGAAGATGAGGACGGAGGGGAAGAGGCAAGTGGGAGGAGGGGGAGAAGGAAGTAGGAGCGGGAGAGGGAAGTAGAGAGGAGAGGAAAGGTGGATCGTGAGAGGGAAGTGGGGAAAGGGGAGGGGAGAGGGAAGTGGGAGAGGAGGGGTGGGGAAATTGGGGGGAAGGAAGCGGGGGAAGTTGGAGAAAGAGAAAAGGGTTGGTTTGGTGAGGAGTTGGGCGGAGAGGAGGGGTGACGTGGTGGGCAGGGGGAGTGGGAGAGAAATCTGTTCGCTGGCATCTCTGTATAACAAGTAGCAGACGACCAGGATTAAAGCGTGGATGGATGGGTGAGCAAGTCTGCCGATAACTCAGAGTGGGATGCTGTGGGTGATGTCCAGTGAGGCCTTTCACAAAATGCGATCGGGGATGGGGTCAGTTGTCTGGTCCTGAAGATTGCTGCTGTTGTGGACGATGTAGATTAACAAAGGACATGGGGAGAGAGATCAGTCACAGATAGGGGCGGAGAAACGGCCGATGGAAGGGTTACACTTTAGGAAAGGGAGAGGACACTGAACGGTCCTGACGTACAGAACCCACTCCTCCCTGACGGCCGTTTGCCTTTATCACTGGAGGTGCTGAATTCAAGTCAGGAATGCCACTGGACAGGGAGGTCCAGCCAGACGAAGTCTCATCAATCAGCAGCCTCAGTCCTTTCTAGGCCGTATCTCCTTCATTTGTCAAGAGTCAGGAAGTTACGTTGCAGTTTCATAAATCTCAGGCGTGCTGTGTACAGTTCTAGAGAGCCCATCACACTACCCTTGGTGGAGTTCATACCTGCCACATCCCCTGTCCTCCAGCTACTGATCAGGGGTGAGACAGGATGCTCTCCAATTCCCCAGAATGAAACTCGATCACACACTCCCGGGGTCAGACACAGAGTGAATCTCCCTCCACACCGTCCCATCACACACTCCCGGGGTTGGACACAGAGTGAATCTCCCTCCACACCGTCCCATCACACACTCCCGGGGTCTGACACAGAGTGAATCTCCCTCCACACCGTCCCATCACACACTCCCGGGGTCGGACACAGAGTGAAACTCCCTCCACACCGTCCCATCACACACTCCCGGGGTCAGACGCAGAGTGAAGTTCCCTCCACACCGTCCCATCACACACTCCCGGGGTCAGACACAGAGTGAATCTCCCTCCACACCGTCCCATCACACGCTCCCGGGGTCAGACACAGAGTGAATCTCCCTCCACACCGTCCCATCACACACTCCCGGGGTCAGACACAGAGTGAATCTCCCTCCACACCGTCCCATCACACACTCCCGGGGTCGGACACAGAGTGAATCTCCCTCCACACCGTCCCATCACACACTCCCGGGGTCAGACACAGAGTGAAACTCCCTCCACACCGTCCCATCACACACTCCCGGGGTCAGACACAGAGTGAATCTCCCTCCACACCGTCCCATCACACACTCCCGGACAAGGTTGGGGATGGATAAATGACAGTTTGCTTTCTACATCCTTGGTTCTGTGAACATCCTTCCATAGACCCCACCCAATCTGGCACATCGCAGGTGCCTGAGGCTGGATCCGACGTGGAGTCAGAGACCAATTTCGATATGTGGGTGACGCAGCTCGAGGCCCCGCAGAGTCCAAAGTTCAGTGAGGAGCGGGCTCAGCTAGCCCAGCCGAGCAAGGTAACACCCGTCTCC